>NC_089750.1:62952206-62994706 GCF_040412425.1 Macrobrachium rosenbergii
AGAAAATATATATAAGGCAACTAATTTGAAACTAAGTCAGTGATTTTATCTTTTAGGTCATTCTTGAATATTTTTCTAATACAGGGGTCCAAATAATGCATGCCAGGGATAAGGTTAAAATTACAGCTGGAAGTAAGCTGGATAATAGCGGACTCCAATAGATTTCTTGAAGAGAACTTTTGATCTGGCAATCAATGAACTTTCAGTCCAGTTTATCCTGTGAGAGTTTTCACTTAAATGAATGAATATAGCATTGGATGTTTGTCCAGTTTTGACTGAATACTTATGTTGCTTAATACGTACATCTAAATCTTTGCTAGGTTAGCTATATAAAAAGAGGGGCAATCCAAACTTGGAATTTTATATATTATGTTGTTGTTTTCTTATGGCTATTTTTTATTAACATTCTTTTTAGTGTGTTGTTATAAGAAAAAACGAGGTTGACATTAAACAAAGCCCACAAAAAGTTTTATAGTGAAAGTAACAAGGAGAAAGAAACCCCTGAGAACATTCTTAGCTTGCCTTATTTTAGTGGTTTTGAAAACATAAAATCAATGTTAAAACCGTTTAATGTCAACCTCGTTTCTTCCTATAATAACACACTAAAAAGAATGTTAATAAAAATAGCCCTAAAGAAAACAACAACATAATATATAAAATTCCATGTCTAGCAAAGATTTAGATGTACGTATTAAGCATCATAAGTATTCAGTCAAAGCTGGACAAACATCCAAGGCTATGTTCATTCATTAAGTGAAAACTCTCACAGGATAAATTGGACTTAAAGTTCAGTGATTGCCAGATCAAAAGATTTCTCTTTAAGAAATCTATTGGAGTCCGCAATTATCCAGTTTAGTTCCAGCTGTAATTTTAACCTTAGCCCTGGCATGTATTGTTTGGACCCCTGTATTAGAAAAATGTTCAAGAAAGACCTAAAAGATAAAATCACTGACTTAATTACAAATTCGTTATCTTATATATATTTTCTATATATCGGTATGTTTAATATATTTTTTTATTTGTAAAAATGTTCATCTTGCAAAAAATTATTGTTGTTTACAAAATAAAAAAAGATAATTATTTTGTTGTACTAATATTTTTGACGTGGTCAGTCACGCCCTTGTATAATCTTTTAATTGTCCTGTCCCTGCTCCTGAACGGTTGATCCTAATCCTTCGTAAAACCTCGTAAATATTTAACCCTGTTTTGGCAGCTCTACTAATTCTTCAATTGTGTTGGTTTCCAGGTACATATTTTTCTTTTATAATCCCCATCTGTCATTTATATGAGCTTTCTTTGTAAACTTACTTTTATATTTCTTCAGTCTGCTAAGTAAAGGACACAAGAGTCGAAAGGCCTCGCAGCACTTCAGTGTTTCCCTTTCCTTCGTGGATTTTATCTTTATTTACATATATATATATATATATATATATATATATATATATATATATATATATATATATATATATATATATATAATAAATATATGTGTGTGTGTGTGCGTGCGTGTGTGTAAATTATTCCCAAGGTATAGTGAATTCGATATTAAACAATAGTTGTGGTTTAGCCTACTATTTGGAACATATACAGTATATGTATGTATGAATGTATGTATGTATGTATGTATGTATATATATATATATATATATATATATATATATATATATATATATATATATATATATATATATATATATATATATATATATATATATATATATATATATATATATATATATATATATATATATATATATATATATATATATATTGTAAGTCTATCAACCTGTCAGAACGTCACTCCATTTGTCAATCTGATTAACTTACTGCTACTTCCTTCTCAAGTGCAACTAAATAAAATAAAAAAGCGTTATAAGCAATATAACTGCACAGCTGCATTCGCTGTCGAAATGTTGTATATAAATCTGTGTAAGTCACTGTGCAAATTATATATATAAATCTGTGTCACTGTGCAAATTATGTATATAAATCTGTGTTTGTCACTGTGCAAATTATGTATGTAGATCTATGTAAGTCACTATACAAATTATATATATAAATCTATGTAAGTCACTGTCCAAATTATGTATATAAATCTATGTAAGTCACTGTCCAAATTATGTATATAAATCTATGTAAGTCATTGTCCAAATTATGCATATAAATCTATGTAAGTCACTGTCCAAATTATGTATATAAATCTGTGTTAGTCACTGTCCAAATTACGTATATAAATCTATGTAAGTCATTATGTAAGTCATTGTCCAAATTATGTATATAAATCTACGTAAGTCACAGTGCAAATTATGTATATAAATCTACGTAAGTCACTGTATAAATTATGTATATAAATGTATACAAGTCACTGTCCAAATTATGTATATAAATCTGTGTTAGTCACTGTCCAAATTATCTATATAAATCTATGTAAGTCATCGTGCAAATTATGTATATAAATCTATACAAGTCACAGTCCAAATTATGTATATAAATCTGTGTTAGTCACTGTCCAAATTATGTATATAAATCTGTTAGTCACTGTCCAAATTATGTATATAAATCTGTGTGTGTCACTGTGCAAACTGTGTAAAAATACAAATCTGTGTACGTCACTGTGCAAATTATGTATATAAATCTGCGTTAGTCACTTTCGACATTAGGTATGTAAATCTGTCCAAATTATGTATATAAATCTGGGTTAGTCACTGTGCAAATTATGTATATAAATCTGCGTTAGTCACTTTCGACATTAGGTATGTAAATCTGTCCAAATTATGTATATAGATCTGGGTTAGTCACTGTGCAAATTATGTATATAAATCTGTGTTAGTCACTTTCGACATTAGGCATGTAAATCTGTCCAAATTATGTATATAAATCTGTGTTAGTCACTGTGCAAATTATGTATATAAATCTGTGTTAGTCACTGTGCAAATTATGTATATAAATCTGTGTTAGTCACTTTCGACATTAGGTATGTAAATCTGTCCAAATTATGTATATAAATCTGTGTTAGTCACCGTGCAAATTATGTATATAAATCTGTGTTAGTCACTTTCAACATTAGGTATGTAAATCTGTCCAAATTATGTATATAAATCTATGTAAATCACTGTCCAAATTATGTATATAAATCTATGTAAATCACTGTCCAAATTATGTATATAAATCTTATGTATACAAATCTGTGTAAGTCACAGTGCAAACTATGTATATAAATCTGTGTAAGTCCCAGTGCAAACTATGTATATAAATCTGCGTTAGTCACTGTCGAAATCATGAATACAAATCTATGTGAGTCGTACATTGTAATGTGGATGGTTATTGTAAGCAACTGTGCAAAAGGTTTTCAGGAGATGGATCCTTCGAACCCGTGTGCAAAAAAATCGATAACTGTGCTGCCATGACAGCGTATGGCGCACCTGAGTCTGTTGAACTGTTCCTCTATATCTGTTGCATATTAATTTTTTTCCCCTATTTCTCTTTTTAATAATTACAGATTCTTTTCTGAGGAAACGTGTTTGCATGTTAACGCCTTTTAGACTTGTAATAATAATAATAATAATAATAATAATAATAATAATAATAATAATAATAATAATAATAATAATTTTGATGGTATGTATGTGTTTTGTTAACTTGTTCCTCTATATTTGTTACGTAATCATTTTCTTTTCTTTATTTCTCTTTATCAATAAATACTGATTCTTTTCTGAGGAAACGTGTTTGCATTTTAACGCTTATTAGGCTTGTTCTACATCAGTGCAAGTTTGGATGATAATAATAATAATAATAATAATAATAATAATAATAATAATAATAATAATAATAATAATAATAATAATAATAATGTATGTATGTATGCATGTGCGCCATTTTAGGAATCCTATCATCATGTCTTTGTTATTCCTACGTTGTTCAACATTAGCGTTACAAACAATAATTCCGCACTGTACACACGTATCTACAAGCAGTACATTCCCAACAAGTTAAAAAATAAAACTAAAAAACCAAAATATTAGTATATATGAAGAGCAATTTTCTTCACAACAGAGGCCAAATAAGCCTCTTCAAAATTAGGTGAGGATGTCTTGCAACAAGGAAATAGCCACTTCAAGTTGGAACTTTACAAATAAAGTTTTCAGCTGTGACACAGGTTGCAAAATTTAGGAGAATACTCCATGTGTCAATATTTAACTTCACAAAGTATGATGATAAGAAAAATGTATACAGTCACTTTCGACATTAGGTATGTAAATCTGTCCAAATTATGTATATAAATCTGTGTTAGTCATTGTCCAAATTATGTATACTGTATAAATCTGTGTTAGTCACTTTCGACATTAGATATGTAAATCTGTCCTAATTATGTATATAAATCTATGTAAGTCACTGCCCAAATTATGTATATAATTTCACTTTTTAACAGTATTCTTGCGAAGGAATTATGTCAATGATGGTGAAGCAATTGTGAGTGGTAATAGGTCATAATTAAGCCCAAAATTTCAGAAACTTAGGTCAATAACGTCACAATTAATTTTAAGTAAATAATGTCCAAGAAGATTACGGGGAAATGTTTAGCAACATCTCAGTATTTTTCAGACTTCATGTGCCTCAGATTTCAGGACAAAAACTAAGGCAATTTAGCTGATAAAGGCTGTAAACTTGCACGAAACAAAAAGCACCTAAAAAGTCTAAATTTAATAACGAAGCTCGTAACATCCTTCCGCCAAGTGATCGTCAAAAGGATGTTTGCAGTAACTTCAACTAAAACAGTAATCATTCATTTCATACAAACCCAGTACCACGGATTAACTCTTCAAACAATAAAAAATAAACTATCATTTATTTTCTAAACTCTCAATGTATGAGAACCCGCAATGAAGTGCTGAAAATCCACTCTAAAACTAATTACTCACTATACGCTGTGCCAGGGTTTGATAATTAAAATAAAAATCTTCTTATAGCAATTCCCTTACATAAAACACAAATGCTATTTTATTTCACATACATATATCTAAAGCTTCCGGCACACTGAAAACGAGAAAGAAGCTCGGATTTAACCGTTTCAGGAAAATGAGTAATAGATATAATTAACTACCACCATACAAATAAATCCTACCGTTACCATTTGTACACCTACAGCACCTGGTGTTGTCTTTCATTAGCCAGCAGTTTTCCTTTTGCTCTGCCTCCAATTTCATGTTTATCAAAACTGTTTAGAATATAAATATATATATATATATATATATATATATATATATATATATATATATATATATATATATATATATATATATATATACACATATACATTCAAGCATCCCAGATTAACAAACCTTATATTTTAAACATCCTTCTGTACCTTATCCATACTGCTAAAAAAAATTTTAAGAAAAAATAATGGTCCAAAACTCTCTAGAACCATACACTTGACGACCAAGGGAATGTTAAACCCTGAATCATCACCATTACTAGACTTGCCAAAATATCTCCTATGTAATCATACAAGACGACATAGGAGTGTCACAAGGGGGGAAAATCTGATATTTTACTGTGCTAAATAGTTTTAATGATGCGAACTTTGTCAAGATTTAAGCAAAATAAACCATTCAAAAAAAAACCTAGAATTAACTCATTCATTCTGACCTCTGTTTTTTACTGTAAATTGAGCAACATACTCTACTCAAGTTTTAAACTTTTTATTTGGCTTGCAAAGACTGTTTTATGGAACCATATCCTAAAACCTTCTCAGCTATTGCTTGATATATATATATATATATATATATATATATATATATATATATATATATATATATATATATATATATATATATATATATATATATATACTGTGTGTGTGTTTGAGTATAAAACTACTACCTCTTGGGGCAAGACACATGAGCAATGCATCTCATGGGGCCACACGATAATGATTTCCTATCTTGAAAAACATTTAAGTAAGCGCCAACGCAGATTTCAAGCCTTCTTTCGCATGCAGCTGCATAAATTTCGATGATAAACACAATTTGCAATTCACTGATCACCAAATATTATAAGATGGATTTAATATCTGGTTAAATGTGCAAAACACTGACAGTTTTCATGTTACAGTATGGAAAAGTTTTTAACAGGGCTGAGAAAAGTCCTGGGCTTTTTAAATGTCATTTTTTTTTATATTATGTCTGAATTACATTTCATAACCTTTCAAGCCCTTCTCAGAAATATATCCGCTGCCCTTAGGATTAACACACTCTTGGATTCGACTGGCTTACGCGATTTCAATTCTGCTTGCTTGCTCAAAATATCATTTTTTTTAAACTTCCTTTTTTTCTATATAGCTCGATTCAAATGTAAATTGAGTCAGCAATGGGAGTAAAGCTCGCTAGAATTTCCATAATTTTAAATTAATAGGCTTACACTGACGTCAACACTGACTTCATCCTACAAAATCCCCAAATCTCTCTTCTGCCTTAACGTAAAAATGCGTAAATTACCATGTGAGTGTCCATTACTCACAAATCCAACACCTCTGAAGGTCAGCTAGGAGCAAAAACTGAAAAAACCAGGAACCAAGAAAAAACATTTCGAAAGAGAAGTAAGCAGAGTTGAAAACGAGTTAAAGATTTCAAAAAATTAATTTCTTTAGAGTCAATAATCATTATGAAAGTGGTGGTCACGGTACTACTTACTGACTTCAAACAGGTTATTTTTCTCAGAAAATAGTATACCTTAGTTTTACGGGTTATTTTCCTCAGAAAATAGTATACCTTAGTTTTTCAGGTTATTTTCCTCAGAAAATAGTATTCCCTAGTTTTACAGGTTATTTTCCTCAGAAAATAGTATACCTTAGTTTTACAGGATATTTTCCTCAGAAAACAGTATACCTTAGTTTTACCAGACCACTGAGCTGATTAACAGCTCTCCTAGGGCTGGCCCGAAGGATTAGACTTATTTTACGTGGCTAAGAACCAATTGGTTACTTTAGCAACGGGACCTACAGCTCATTGTGGAATCCGAACCACATTATGACGAGAAATGAATTTCTATCACCAGAAATAAATCCCTCTAAGTCTTCATTAGCCGGCCGGAGACTCGAACTCGGGCCTAGCGAGTGCTAGCCCACAACGAGGAACTTAGAGAATCAATAATGGTCATGAAATTGACCACGGTGACGCTTAATAACCCTTATCTTCAATATTAAACAACAGACTCTCCAGTTCCCTTTCCCACAAGCCCACAAGATTTTAACTTAAGCAAATGAACTTAGGCGAAGCTTATACGTCTGTTTGTGCTATATCCGTCTACAGTGTACCTAGAGGTCACTGATGGATTTCACTTTGGTCTCATTAAGTGCCATGTCATTCAGAAGTCTCCCTTCCTACAAACCACCTCTCATATACTGTAGTTATTGTCTTCTATACCGCATCAACTCTCATTCAAAACTCTAAGACGTAACACTATATTTCTTCTTTGATTTTTCAACAAGACTACAATGTACGAGGCTGCAAAAACCAATGCCCTGGCCATGTGGTAACTTCAAAATTTCCAGAGTGGCAAAAATGCTACTGTTTTATTACCATTTAGTGGACTTCGTGGACTCTTACTAGGGCGCCAATGCACACGTGGAAGCAACCGAAATTCCTGAGCATGTGGCTTGTAGCTTTGTACACAATGCTGCTATCCACACACACACACACACAAACACCGCGCACAAACACACACACATATATATATATATATACATATATATGTGTGTGTGTTTGTATGCATGTATAAACACACACACACACACACACACACACACACAGAGAGAGAGAGAGAGAGAGAGAGAGAGAGAGAGAGAGAGAGAGAGAGAGAGAGAGGAGTGAAACCCGTATACTGACCAAAATCAGCCTCACCAACACAAGCAGACCATAAACACCCCAAATTCAGACAGAGATTAAGTTCGCTAGTATCGTGGGTGATCGGCTTCATCCGTATCTACGAGCGCAGTACTGCGCAACAGGCTCTTTTATAGTCCTATCTACCATTAATTAGAGCACGTCATTGATGTGCAGTGACCCCCCTCAACAAAAATCGATTTGCCAAACCAATGACATTCGGACGCAGCGGAGCACGTCAAGTCCACTCAGCTGCAGTTGTCATGATAAATAGTTTCCGTTATAATTCTCTCTATACGCTCTTTAATTATAGTCCCGAGCCAATTTTAATTGTAATTCCGAGCGAATCTACGTAATGAATCTACTTATATTGTTCGTAACGTTTATGAAAAAAGTAATAAGTATAATGATTCAAGTATAATTTTGCGAGTTTTTTATTCTGTGTAACTCTCGGTAATAAATTTCACAAGAAACAATTTTCACTTAAATTCTTAGTGTAGCGTTGTATATTTTAAAAGCAATTGCCATTAGTTTTCTTTGTCATTCTATACATATTCTTGCGTCATTGCCTTTTCACTATCCGCTTATAGGACCTTCTCCACCATTTACAAACATAACAGATCACCATAATCAGCAATTCCTATGACAATTTTGCTTCAGTTCTACAGAAACAAGCAAACGCTGCTCATGTTATCTACCCATAAATGATAAATTGCTTCCCACGCGACGCGGAGTGAGTAATTTGGGATGGAAAATCTCTCGCTGTTCGGCAATTAATACGGAATTAAACAGGGCACCAACAAACTTTGTCATTAGTCACCAATGGCTGTTTGTTGCGAATTTCCCGCGTGCATTTAAATACACCATAACATAAAATATTTACATTCAGAAAATGCAACTGAAAAACTAATATATAAATGGTTTGGAAATTAGACGTGAACTTAAATACACCATTACATAAAATATTTACATTCAGAAAATGCAACTGAAAAACTGATATACAAAATGTTTTAGAAATCAGACATATGAATTTAAATACGTCATTGCATAAAATATTTACATTCAGAAACGCCACAGAAAAATTTATATAAAAATGCTTTGGAAATTAGGCACATGAATTTAAATACACCACAACATATAATATTTACATTCAGATAATACAGCTGAAAAACTGATATACAAAATGTTTTGGAAATTGGACACATGAATTTAAATACACCACATAAAATATTTACATTCACAAAATGCAACTGAGAAACTAATATACAAAATGTTTTGGAAATTTGACATATGAATTTAAATACACCACAATATATAATATTTACATTCAGAAAATGCAACTGAAACACTGGTATATACAAATACTTTCAGTCAACCACTAGCTCACAGTCTACTTCTCCAACCTCATCATTACCCACTGCTTCTCGCACCAGACTCGTGCGATCAGTTATGTTTATTGCTGGAATGAGGTCCCCCAGCCTTATGCCATGCTCGAATACTTTCACCTACGAACATTCTTTATAAAAAAGTCCTTTCAAACAAAAGATTTTTTAAATGCCATGACATTATACAAATCTAGCATTCATGAAATGCAACTAAAAGAAAAACTTCATATACTTTTTCTCACAAGTAATCTTTATAGAGTCTGAAAGAAAAAACACAGGAAGACAAGACAACAATCCATTACCTTCTTTGAGAGCAATCACTCGACGTATTCATCAGTAAACGGAATAAAAAAAAGTGTTATAAATGAATAAATAGAAAGGTAAATTTAAAAAAAAAAGCGTCCTGGGAATGCATTCAAAACTAAATCCATCTCAAAGCCAAAGGACCTCTCCCTTGATCCATTATCAGCCCCTCCACTCCCTTGATCCATTGTCAGCCCCTCCACTCCCTTGATTCATTAGCAGTCCCTCCATTCCCTTGATCCATTATCAGCCCAACCACTCCCTTGATTCATTATCAGCCCCTCCACTCCCTTGATCCATTATCAGCCCCTCCACTCCCTTGATCCATTATCAGCCCCTCCACTCCCTTGATCCATTAGCAGTCCCTCCACTCCCTTGATTATCAGCCCCTCCACTCCCTTAATGCATTATCTGCTCCTCCACTCCCTTGATCCATTATCAGCCCCTCCACTCCCTTGATCCATTAGCAGTCCCTCCACTCCCTTGATCCATTATCAGCCCCTCCACTCCCTTGATCCATTATCAGCCCCTCCACTCCCTTGATCCATTATCAGCCCCTCCACTCCCTTGATCCATTAGCAGCCCCTCCACTCCTTGATCCATTATCAGTCCCTCCACTCCCTTGATCCATTATCGGTCCCTCCACTCCCTTGATCCATTATCAGCCCCTCCACTCCCTTGATCCATTATCAGCCCCTCCACTCCCTTGATCCATTATCAGCCCCTCTACTCCCTTGATCCATTATCAGCCCCTCCCCGAAACACCAATTCAAACTGGTCGAGAAATTTTTGAGAGATTTTGTAGAACGACCGGGACATGACCAAGAATATATTCTGAATCTGTATCAGAACCAATTTCAAAATCTAATCAAATATTTGATTGCTCATAGTCCATCCATCCAAAAAATATCAATTAATCTATCATGATATAACTGGGTAACTGACTGACAGGCAGGAAAGACAGATTAAGACGCAAACACACACACGGGAAAATGAACAACTGCCCCTGAACTTTGTTGGCAGTTGTATGGCAATAAAATTCTATGTGAAACTTCAAATGACTGATCTCTTTGTAGACCAGCCATCTGGCTACCAATATCAATCCCAAGTGCGTAAATTAAAGAAAGCTTGCAAAGACTCGAAATTAATTTCTGATACTGAAACAAAAATTATTTCAATAACAGATATGTCGTTCTCCAAAAGTTGTCCAAAAAAATGTGAAGTTAAAATATACTAAATTGTACAACTGAGACAAAATTACTGAGAGAGAGAGAGAGAGAGAGAGAGAGAGAGAGAGAGAGAGAGAGAGAGAGAGAGAGAGAGAGAGATGAACTGCCAACTGCAACAGCTGATGACGTTAGGCCTGTAGTTCGTAATGGAACAAATGATAAATCTGAATGTTTAAGACTAATCTAAATCTCACTTCGAGGGGAAGCATGTTTTAATCTCTTTTCCTTCCCATTGTTTGTGATACTGCGATTACAATAACATCGGCGTGTTAAGAATGTACAGCTTATGATCCATAAACAGTTTAGATTATTAAATAAGAGTTTATGTTTAGCCCAACATCGTGGATATAACTCGATATTTGCTAAGCAAATTATAAGGATCTTTCCTAGATAGTGACCCCCAAGGGTTTTCGGGGGTCGTTATCAAGGACTAATATTTCATGGAGGTCATTATCTTTATGATATTCACAATCTTTTGTTTATGTTATTGCGGTTATCCCCAAAGAGCTTGTACTAAACTCTCCGCAAAGGTCGATAAATACTGGGTTAACACCCTAACGGGTCACCATCTAGGAATGATCCAATTATAATACAGCACATACCTCCGAACTGTCAAAGAAAAACGTAATGGACCAGATCCATGACCAAATTTATCAACTTCCTTGGGCCGCCACTACATAAATCCTATTAAAATCCATCGATAACCTTTGAAAATATCTCGTAGACAACTGTGCAAAAAATTACCAAACATACACGGACAATTACACAGACCCCGTTCAACTTTTCGGCGGGGGTTAAAATCTAAAGCCAACCATGAGATTTCACCTCTTTTTTTTTTAATGGAAATATAGCAGTTAATTAAAGAAGGTCTCATTTTCACACCAAAAGAGTGTGAGGTGTTAGTAAGAAGGAGGTGGAGCAAAATAAACACAATAAGACTGGGCATACACACACAGGAGGAATAATCATCACGTACAATTATATTTCGCTGAGAGAGAGAGAGAGAGAGAGAGAGAGAGAGAGAGAGTGAATAAATACAAGAAATAAAATAAACTTGTAATATGTAAATATAATTATAAATATGTCAGAGAGAGAGAGAGAGAGAGAGAGAGAGAGAGAGAGAGAGAGAGAGAGAGAGAGAGAGAGAGACAGACAGAGACAGAGACAGAGAGAGAGAGATTTTAAATATAGAAAAATAAAATAAACTTGCCAACTGTAAATTTAATTAGAAAAATATCAAAGAGAGAGAGAGAGAGAGAGAGAGAGAGAGAGAGAGAGAGAGAGAGAGAGAGAGAGAGAGAGAGATTTTAAATATAGAAAAATAAAATAAACTTGCCAATTGTAAATTTAATTAGAAAAATATCAAAGAGAGAGAGAGAGAGAGAGAGAGAGAGAGAGAGAGAGAGAGAGAGAGAGAGAGAGAGAGATTTTAAATATAGAAAAATAAAATAAACTTGCCAATTGTAAATTTAATTAGAAAAATATCAGAGAGAGAGAGAGAGAGAGAGAGAGAGAGAGAGAGAGAGAGAGAGAGAGAGAGAGAGAGAGAGAGAGAGATTAATTCTAAGAATTAAAACAACCTAGCAATATGTAAATTTAATTAATTTAATTAAAAATACATGATGAATCAGACAAACAAAACGTAAAATACCTAACAATTACAACGCCCCTACCATATATACTGAACGTTTACTTAGCAATACATCGAGACATGAATGAATAGGAAGCTCATTCATTACTGGCTGGAAATGAAGAGCGCAATTAATTTCTGACAGAAGGCGGGGGAGAACCAAATACATCTTAATTGAGAAATGGATAACATCGGACAGCATGCGAAGTGAAATTATGAAGATCAGGAACCATCATTTATTTTTTTTTTCTTTTTTATTTATTTAGTGATTGATTAAGTTTTTTCTTGTCATTACTCGCTGTCATGCAGACTTTTAAAAAAAAATCCTTTCTTTATTTTCTTCTTTCATCTTCTATCTCCTTCTTCTTATTGGAATTTATCTATATTTTTATTAAATAACTTATTTAACTTAATTCTCTGTTTATTTACCATAATTACAATAATGGCATTCTATCACGCGTAAATTTGGAAGTTACTGAACTTTCGGATTGTCTCGTATCAATGAATGTTCGTTATGAGTAGAGATATAATTAATTATAAAGGGCTGTAACGACATAATGCACCTATACGGGTGCATATGGAATGAATGTAAACATCGATACATGAATCAGTGCAGTGCTGGAATATAAGAAGTGAGAGATATATGTATGTATGTATGTATAGACATATAGACATATATATATATATATATATATATATATATATATATATATATATATATACGTCTATACATACATACACACGCACACACACACACACACACATATATATATATATATATATATATATATATATATATATATATATATATATATAGGTAGATAGATAGATAGATAGATATATATATATATCTATATATATTATGTATATATATATATATATATATATATATATATATATATATATTTATATACAGTATATAGATAGATAGATATATATCTATATGTTTATATATAATATATATATATATATATATATATATATATATATATATATATTTAACCATATTCGTACTTTACAATTACGAAGACAAATACAAGAAAGCTCTCGGAGGCACAAACCTCCACAAACGACGAAAAAAAACAAACAAAACACCAAAAACATTCTGAATTCTCATCCAGAACCACACTTTAACAACTAAACAACTTCATCCTTGGCTGATAGTCCCCTCCCCCTTGTATAATTTCCATCAAAATTCATCGATACTTTTCTGCATATTTTTTGTACAAACAAAGACTTATATACACAACGAACAACTAGGCATACACTGCTGAGTAAACAACACTGAGGCACTGTTATGATGGAGGAATAAAAAAAAAATTACGAAAAAAATGCAAAGACAAAATACTCATACAAGTAGGCTAAACGTACGACTCTAACAGCAAGTGTGGCTCTCAAAAAACAAAACACACACACACGTAAAAGTATCTAGTCATTTCCGTTTAATATTCTCGGATGTAATATGAAAAATGATTTAATTTTTGTGACTTAACCTTAGCATTCTAAGATTAAAAATCCAGCTATGCCATATGCAACGAGAGATCCAAGGGACAAAATATCAGTATAATAAAAAAAAATTCTTAAAATAGAAAATATGCAAAAAAGTATAAAAAAAATGTAAATGAAAAAGACAAAAATGTATTCATATAAACATCGACACAAAATATTAGAGCAGCATCATTATTTGTGTAACTATTAGTATAAAAAAGGAACGAGATTTTAGTATACTGAAAAATGTATTATTAATGTGACTATTACGGAAAATACCATTTTTATTTTTAATAAAAAAAAAAATAGACAAAAGGAGTTCCAAGGAAAAAGTTGAAAATTCCTTGGGACCGATAAAAATACTCACTTGACCTTTCCAGATTCGGAACAGCATAAAAACGAAATATATTTACACAATACTTATCTGTGTGTGTGTGGGTGTAACACACACACACACACACTATATATATATATATATATATATATATATATATATATATATATATATATATATATATATATATAATATATTTACAATATATGTATGTATCTATGTATGTATGTATCATGGATAACATTTCATACAATAAACGAAATTCGCACTCAAACGAAGTGTTCGTAAATTTAATGCCACGCTGAAACGGAGACTATAATACAATTAATGATAAAAGTATCTCCTCTGGTATCATGATATAAATTCATTCGGCAAGAACATCAAAGTACATTTACTTTTACTTGATCCGCGCTGGATTGGACACCTGTTCCATAAACAGAGAGAGAGAGAGAGAGAGAGAGAGAGAGAGAGAGAGAGAGAGAGAGAGAGAGAGTACTATAAAAGCCGAATAATATCTGAAACCAAGTAATTCACCCGAGTATTAAGCGAATGAAACCCCATTACAGTCCTCTGTAGCCCGAATGAAAAGCTTGTCCGACCTTTCAACCGTCCAAAATGAATCACGCCGAGCAAAGCAAACAAACAATCCGATTATATTTTGGTTCATTTATTGACTTTGTTCTTGTATAAATGAAATCAACAAGTGAGTAATGTTTTTCATTTATTGATGGAATTATCCGCTTTGCGTTTTATTTTGTATTTGTGGGCCCTGCCGTTTAGTAATGTTTATTATATTTATCTATTTATCTAGTTATTTAATTATTCAATTTGTAGGAACGGGATCACCCGTACAGTTTTTGTAGGTGGTTTTGTTTTGTATGTTTTGAATCATCCGGTACGTAATGTTCTTAGTCATCTGTAAAAGGAAACTATTGTGCTGGCTTTGTCTGTCCGTCCGCACTTTATTCAGTCCGCACTTTTTCTGTCCGCCTTCAGATCTTAAAAATTACTGTGGCTAGAGGGCTGCAAATTGGTATGTTGATCATCCATCCTCCAATCATCAAACATAGTAAATTTCAGACCTCTAGCCTCAGTAGTTTTTAGTTTATTTAAGGTTAAAGTTAGCCATAATCGTGCTTCTGGCAACGATATAGGATAGGCCACCACCGGGCCGTGGTTAAAGTTTCATGGGCCGCGGCTCATGCAGCATTATACTGAGACCACCGAAAGATAGATCTATTTTCGGTGGCCTTGATCATAAGCTGTAGCGGTTGTGCAGAAAACTCGATTGCGTCGAAGTAAATCAGAAAAAGAAGTTCGTGAAGGAGGAAAGGCAGAAGTTGATCCCACAAGGAAATGACACATCTGCCACTTCAAAGATGGATGGTTGTAAGAATGGCGGAAAACGGAAGCATGAAGAAAGTTCCAAAGCTTATCCTAAGTCAGACAAGCCCCATAAACAAAGGCAATAAAAGCTTTGCCATAAAAAATAAAACAAGTAAAAATGCACCGAAGTTTCCTCGGCACAATCGAGCTTTCTGTACGGCCGCTACAGCGTATAATCAAGGCCACCGATAACAGATCTATCTTTCGGTGGTCTCGGTATAAAGCTGTATGAGCCGCGGCCCATGAAACTTCAACCACGGCCCGATGGTGGCCTATCCTATATCTCTGCCAGTAGCACGATTATGGCTAACTTTAACCTTAAACAAAATAAAAACTACTGAGGCTAGAGGGCTGCAATTTGCTATGTTTGATGAGTGGAGGGTGGATAATCAACATACCAATTTGCAGACCTTTAGCCTCCGTAGTTTTTAAGATCTGAGGGTGGACAGAAAAAGTGCGAACGGATAGACAAAGCCGGGACAACAATTTTCTTTTACAGAAAATTAACAAAGAGCTCTTTTCTTCAATGAAAAATAATTTTCTCTCTTCCATCTTTTACCTTAAAATCAGCCTGGCAACTGGTTCTAGCCTAACCCATCATTATAAAAATAAATTCTATCCGTAGGAATAACATTATTCCAATTAAAAGGGATAAACACCGCCATTAATTCTGATTTGTCCAACTTCAATACGATTGAGCTTAATCCCGTGCCCTGGAGAAAGCCACTACCTGCAAAATTAATGCTGTTCGCCAAAACTATTATTAAATGAGCATAGAGCACAGAATACGTGGCTTTTAGCTCGCTAATATCAATTTCATTAGATTCACTGAACTACTGCTTTCTTTCAAGTCCATTTTATTATTATTATTATTATTATTATTATTATTATTATTATTATTATTATTATTATTATTATTATTATTATTATTATTATTATTATTATTATTTTATTATTATTATTATTATTATAATTATTATTATTAAAAATACTCATAGCAGCATGAGTCTTAAAATGGAGAAACAAATCCACAGTTATGTTTATGTACATATATTTAAAGTTGAAATTGTAAAGATAGCTTTCGGGAACCGAACAGATTCCCGAAAGCAGTTTTATCTGTAAATATATGTACATATGCATCACTGTGGATTTGTTTCTCTATTATTAATATTAGTAGTAGTAATCATGACAATTCAATAATAACAGTGATGACATTTTTACATTAGCATTATCACTGTTAGTACGTTATCATTATTATTACTGAACTAGAATATACATCTATACATAACAAATCAAAAAGGTAACATATAACTTTATAGAGTATGGAATGTCCATAAATGAGAAAAGGGCAAACCATAGCAAAGAAAGATGTACAAATAAAAAACAAAAACATACAAAACAGTTACGAATATAAGTTTATGAAAAGAGAAAAACTAATCAGAACAAAACGATGAACGGCACCTAAAAGTGATGTAATAGCTACTAAACCACATGATCATCAGCATCCATAAACGGTTCCACAGCTCTGCAATGATGGGAACAAAAAACGACTTCTGGTTTGGGCCGTGTGATATCGATGCGAACATTTAGTGAAACGAGTTTACTTTCAATATCTATTTGCGCAAGAGATTTTCTTTTTTTTTTTTTTTTTTTTTTTTTTTTTTTTTAAACCTGTGCTAGATAAGAGCATGAAACTGGCCGCACCATTCCCCGCCCCTTCGTATAATAGAAACTACAATCATAAGGAATATGTTGATGTTAAAGGACTGGAAGTTCGCACCAAAAAATAAAAATGCAATCTGATACCATTCAGGATACTCCCTATAGTAATCAGACCAATTATCATTTGAGGAAATCGGCAGTAAAATCATTAACAACTTCCAGTCTTCCATTATTAACTCAGCACTGGAAATAAAACAAATATAAATCTACGAGCTTGTTGACGCGCTACGTGCGCTGGAATTCGGCGCTGCTGTCTTCCCTACCCTCATGATCCCCTACCTACCCCGGCCCCATCAGGGGCGGACAAACCCGTTTGAAGGGGCTGGGTGGCTGTGTCATGACTTCCCTACTGTCACCCAGGGGAAAAAAAGCAAGACCTACTCGGATCCGGTTTGTCAGTCCTGGGTGGGGGCGGGGTAAGTAGGGGAACGGGAGGGTAGGGGAGACATCGACCCTCCATCTGCAAACCTGTTTGTCCGCCCGGGGTGGGTGTGGGGTAGGTAGGGAATCAGGATGGTAGGGGAATAGCAGCGCCGAGTTTCAGCGCGCGTAGCACGCACCAACAAGCTCGTAGATAAATAATCACCAAGACACCACGCATTTATATCAAAACTATCTGAACGAAGTACCTAGAGTGCCAAGAGTGATGAAGCCAGATGTCTTCAACAGGCCACTTATATACCGTAAACATCATACCACCAAGGCAAGGGCACGTTTTAGCATAGGGTGAAATTAATCTAAAACCTACCAGCTAACCAGTCAATGTTAACTTGCAATACCACGCCGCTGGAGCATTTTCACCAGACTGACAGGGGCTCTGTTAACTGGCCAAAGACACTGTAACAGGTAGATCACACCTAACGAGATCAGCGCACCTTGCAGTAAAAGCGGAGCCTTCATCACGTATCTGTTTAAAAACAAAATCACCATGCCTATTTCAAAAATTTTTAAAGAGAAATGTATGGAAGACTTCCCAAAAGACCTTAGCCATAGCTAAAAATCGGTAGGTCCCAAAGATTACTTGAAAAGAAAATTACCCCAGACGGACACCAAATCGAAAAAGCAATATGTTGCAAATTTCAAACGTCTTCGCCGCACTGCAAACCGTGTTGATATCACGAATGCAATAATCGGATGGGAAATGTGCGGCAAACCTTCAAGAAGATTATTTGGAGAGAGAGAGAGAGAGGGGGGGGAGGGGAGGCACAAGCATGGAATGAAATTCTTTCCCAGGGCCATCAGTAGTATACCGCAGAAACGGAATGATGTGAAGTAAACTAATGGAGAGAGAGAGAGAGAGAGAGAGAGAGAGAGAGAGAGAGAGAGAGAGAGAGAGAGAGAGAGAGAGAGAACAAATAGTATAATATAATCACATGTGTGCGGTTCGAACATTAATCAAATCTTGCCTAGAGCAGATATGAACAAAGTTAATGGTTTCCATTTGAGGAAAACTAACATTATTTTTTACTCTTTTACCGGATAATAAACTGAAACGAACACACACACACACAACACACACACACACACACATATATATATGTATGTATATATATATATATATATATATATATATATATATATATATATATATATATATATATATATATATATATACACACACACATATATATATATATATATATATATATATATATATATATATATATATATATATATAAAGTAACCATTTCTTTGTCTCCTGATATAAGCTAAACCAGCTCAAAATCTAAATGAACCATGAAACATAAATCAAACCGAAAGCGAAATAAAATGAAAAAGTTATCCGGTCTGTCCTCAAAGGAAAGTTTTGTCTATTCAACATAAGCTAGCGAAATTGATTCATGCGCCCGACATATTTCGCATTGTCGAATAATTGTTGCCCAAAGTTTGCACATGGACCAAAGTTACCTTGTGAAGTTGTTGATGGAATATTGTTTCCGAATAATAATAATCATAATAAAAGGTAAAACAGTTATTGATATAAAACGTGATGAGACAAGTTCTAAGCTATTATTTTTGGGAGCGAATTTCAACATTTAAAAATTATCTTCACGAGATGCGTGTTGTCGCAGAACAGGAAGCCGTTTAGTTACATTACACCTCTCTCTCTCTCTCTCTCTCTCTCTCTCTCTCTCTCTCTCTCTCTCTCTCTCTCTCTCTCTCTCTCTCTCTCTCTCTAAAATAATGGGTAACTTGGAAATTTGCCGACATGATAAACAACTCAATAAAACGCCTTTTTAAGCTCTGCAGAAGAAAAGTGGCTAAACCAACAATCAACATTGTTATAACAATATTTGTTTTGTCTTCTAATTTCCTCAATACATTCGAAGCCTCCAGTGTAATGCGAATTTTAGTTTGCATAATCCCCCAACACCAGGAAGTGGATTTTGCAAACCGACTTTGTATACGAATACAATTACATTCACGGCTTCTGCCAACGATGCTGGACCGAGTTTTCAGTAGCCAGTGTTTGACTGTTTGTTTATTCAAGAGAAATTTTTGAAAGTTACCGATAGAACTTTACCAAATTTTGCGGGTGGGTTGGGTATACATCAAGAAGGAATTCATCAGATAGCAGTGGATCTGTACCACAACAAGGATCCAGGATTAAATCAGGATGGATCTGTATCACAACAAAGATCCAAGATTAAATCGGGATGGACCTGTATCACAATGTTCCAAGAATAAATTAGGATGGACCTGTACCACAACAAGGATCCACGAATAAATTAGGATGGATCTGTATCACAACAAAGATCCAAGATTAAATTAGGATGGACCTGTATCACAAGGATCAACGAATAAATCACGATGGACGTGTATCACAACAAGGATCCAAGATTAAATTAGGATGGATCTGTGACACAACGAAGATCCAAGAGTAATTTTCCCATTTTCGTTAACGTTCCGAGATACTCGATAATTTTTCGGACTTTCTGCTAATTCTTAAGAAATTAAAGTCACGATCTTGACAAGAAAGTTCGACAGTATATGTGTACCAAAACCACTCGGCCTTCAAGGCTTCACTCAAAACGGGTGAACTAAAGCGATGAAGGAGGTATGCGCATGCCATTAGCGAAGAGTATCGCTTCTAATTACTTGCTGAAACTGGCCTAACAGGCCTGTTTGCAATTAGCAGGGGGACTGTGAGAATCATCTGAAAGAGCGCGTGTCAAAAACCCCCCAAAATTTAGACCATCATACCTGTATTATTTCTCTTTTTTGCAGCTCAGCAAACCTAATAAAAAGGTTTATGTTTCTCAGTGTCGATAACCTTTGCTTTTTCACGCCAGTTTAAGATATAAATCAAACAATCAGTTGTTGTAGTACTAATGCTTGCAAAATTTACGGCAAGTGGAAGAAAACACACACACATGCTTATGCTTCCAAGAACAATTTTGTTTTTATCGAATAGCTACCAAAGACGATAGTGTAGTATTACAAACTACCAAGTTGCCTTTTAACTTCCGTATCATGTGACAATGTTAACTACCTTTGAAACTCACCACAGCTGGCAAATAATCAAGTTGTCAAATAACCGAGTGAAGTAGCGACATATTTTCATTAGCATATTATATGAAAAAAAGTTCATCTGAGAAGATTCACAACGTTTCAAAAATACCCGAGCAAAAAGGAAAGGAAAAACAGGGTAAGTAATTATTACTTCAAGTCTTAAATTGAGAACAGCGAAAACTAATTACCGTCATAAGGCTTCATAAACCAAGCCGTGTTCGAGTTCTCCCAAAACTCAAGTCCACTCAATCATTACTGTCACCAAAGGATGAAACTTCCATCAATTTATTGTCCAAACTGATTTAAAGTTAAGTAGAGCATTCGAGGGTTTCATGAGCTCCCATAATAATGCCTAACAGCTCTCATGGGAGTTAAGACGTTGTTGCAAGCGCTACGAGTAAATTTTATTGCATTTGGAAGACAAAATACATTGTGAATATTTTTCTTTATGTTAGTGATCAAGATATTTGCACAGGCAAGCACTCTCATCTGGAAATAGATGAAAAGACAAAACTGGATGGGTGATCAACCATTATATGAGAGTCATGAAATATCGTTAACTAATACGAAAAGACAATCTAAAATAAAGTCAAAACATAAAATAGACGACCAACAAAAATTACATACGCATAACTTTGGGGAATCAGCATTATTGACGCTGATGTTTAACAAACACCCCACTTAGGAATAACACGTAGTTGATGCATAACTAAGAAGTCTCTAAACCGAAACTAAGATATTTTTCAACATGGTGATTCGCAGGAGATTCAAAGGGTACTTCACATACTGATTCAAGTTCTATTTTTTTTAGCAGTATCAGCGCACACTGCTTTTGATAATCAAGTCCACTGAAAATAGATCTATCTTTCAGTGGTCTCGGTATAATGCTGTATGAGCTGCGGCCCATGAAACTTTAACCACGGCCTGGTGGTGGCCTGTCCTATATCGCTGCCAGAAGCACGATTATGGCTAACTTTAACCTTAAATAAAATTTAAAAAAAAAATACAGAGGCTAAAGGGCTGCAATTTCTTGTCTGATGACTGGAGGGTGGATGATCAACATACCAATTTGCAGCCATCTAGTCTCAGTAGTTTTTAAGATCTGTGGGCGGACAGAAAAAGTGCGGACGGACAGACAAAGCCATCACAATAGTTTTCTTTTACAGAAAACTTAAAAGGGGGAGTTTCAGTGGTGGGACAGCAAGATGAGGTGATCCACAAAATCAAAGAGATGAAGAACAAGGATCCAAAGGGGATTCTGATAATAATGATTAACTGTTAATGGGTTTATTTCGATTTCAGGTAACTGACTGTACTTGTGGTACCACTTCACAATGTAGGAGTCTTAATATAAAAATGACTTATATTCAGTGTCATGTTGATAAGAGATACCAATGGATGGTCTGATAACTCAGGAGGGACTTTAATTCAAGGATACTTGATAGGAAAGAAAATGGGGAGCCCTTCTTTACAGATACACGAAATCAACAAGAAATCGACTATAATTTCAAACCTAAGAACAGTAAGGAAATAATACGATAGCCAGAAAAAGAATTTCTAGAAGATATGAGGTCACAAAGATAACGAGATAAGTGCGTTATTAAAAAAAAATGAAGGCCATGAAAACTGATAAATAATACTGTTGACACTATTTAGACAGGGGGAAACTTCGACAACAAATGAATTTATATAAGAAAATCATTAGACAAAACAGGACACAGAGCTCGAAAGACGAATATACAACCAGGTGAGACGCAATAAAACAAAGGACAGACAAAAATGGAAATACAACGAGAAAGCGCACTGCCAACGCAAACAGAATAAGAGAGCAAACTACTTAGAGAGAGAATGAGAGCCTCGGCATAAGAAAAAAACAAGAGAAAGGAATAAAAAATGAGAGCCCCTGAAACGTGGCCCTGAAAGGCCTTGACGCACTCGGCAAACTCTGGTTCCTTAAAGGATATCCGGCAAAATATCTCGGGACACTTAAAAGCATCCTTTATTCAAATAGCCACCGGGGGAAGCGGGAGGGGACCAGGTGGGGACAGGGACCTCTTTTCGGGCACAATATCCATCAAAAGGCTCTCGACAGAGAGAGAGAGAGAGAGAGAGAGAGAGAGAGAGAGAGAGAGAGAGAGAGAGAGAAATGAAACTTAAAGTATGGTCACTTCTTTTTTCGTCTTTTTTACTATATAAATTTATATATGATTTATTCTCTGTGATGAACTGAGTCTCTCTCTCTCTCTCTCTCTACTTCTTCACTGGAAGGGTGGGTAGAGCTCTCGGCTAGCACGCTGTTGGCTCAGCGTTCGACTCTCCGACCGACCAATGAAGAATTAGAGGAATTTATTTCTGGTGATAGAAATTCATTTCTCGTCATAATGTGGTTCGGATTCCACAATAAGCTGCAGGTCCCGTTGCTAGGTAACCAGTTGGTTCTTAGCCACGTAAAATTAATCTAATCCTTCGGGCCAGCCCTAGGAGAGCTGTTAATCAGCTCAGTGGTCTGGTTAAACTAAGGTATACTTAGCTCTCTCTCTCTCTCTCTCTCTCTCTCTCTCTCTCTCTCTCTCTCTCTCTCTCTCAAGTTGCCTGTATGAATTTTCATTCCTGATAAAACCTATCCAACCGTATGAAATGCATTCTTCTTCCTTTGTCACTCATTATTTTACAACAGGTTACCTATATGACTTAGGTACTGGTCACAGAACATCTCGAATGCAAATATGCTAAGAACAGTAGATGCACGAATACGGAGTTCAATAATGTAAATCTATAATTCATTATCGAAAATTAATTATACCAACAAGTGCCAGGGAATGTCTGCCAAATCTTTTATTCTACGTTAAAGTATCTTTATTTCTTATTTTTCCAGCACAGTTTTCTTTTATTTCTATCCGTCCTCTTTTTTTTTTTTTCTTTTTAAGCAAACATTCTCTTCTGTAAAAGCTTCCTTCCCAAGCATTTTCCCTTCTACAAGTATATGCGTACACCTTTAATAATATTAGCAATAAATGTCATTATTGTTTTTAATTATTATTATTATTGTTGTTGTTGTTGTTGTTGCTGTTGTTGTTGGAGAAAACGGGAATTGAACAGATTCCCGAAACTCTCTACACAGTTTCATCTTTAAATATATGTACACATACATAACTGTGGATTTGTTTCTCCATTCCAAGGCTCATGCTACTATGAGTATTTTATTCTTATTATTATTATTATTATTATTATTATTATTATTATTATTATTATTATTATTATTATTATTATTATTATTATTATTATTAAACTAAAACAGAAATGAAGAATGCTGGCATTCGTCAGAAATCCTGACCGTCCGATATTATACATGCGGTGAAATTTCACTCTCCATATTGAATTTCTCTCTATGTATACATGCATACATATAAACAAGTGTTCTGAGAGTACTGCTTTTGCTCTCTACAGACAGCCCACCAACGTCTCTCATGTACGATGCTCCAAACTGCTCAAATGTTGACGAAAACACCATTATGTTCTTGCCAAGGTAGACAACAGAAAATATTTTCCAAACAAGATGTGCTTGTGCAACACTAATGGCCTCGATGGTAAATAGTTTTAGTACGAAGCTCAAGGTCACAAGGTCACTCAACTGAAAGGACTTAATTTGTGCAGTATAGTTTACCGAATTCTATGAAACCCCCTCAAACGTGAGGATACAATAGCGAACTGCCAGACGTAAATTGAATTGAACTGAATATAGAATTTAGGCCAAAGGCCAAGCACTGGGACCTATGAGGTCATTCAGCGCTGAAACGGAAATTGACAGTAAAAGGTTTGAAAGGTGTAACAGGAGGAAAACCTCGCAGTTGCAGTATGAATCAATTGTTTGGAGAGGGTGGAAAGTACGGTGGAAGAAAGAGAATATGAAAGGAGGTACAGTAAAAGGAACGAAAGATGTTGCAGCTAGGGGTCGAAGGGACGCTGCAGAGAACCTTAAGTAATGCCTACAGTGCACCGCATGAGACGCACTGATGGCATTGCTCCCGTAAGGGGGCCAGACTTAAAGACGTACATACGCACACACGGAGGGGAAAAACTTCCTCAGCTGAATATGACGTAGCAATCCTTCATAACTCAAAAGATGAAAGTTTGCCTTTGTACCTAGTTTGACTGAAAGTCCTTCAGCCGTGTAGTAGTAGTAGTCATGGGAAGCCTGAGAGATACCACGACGAATTAACAGAGAGAGAGAGAGAGAGAGAGAGAGAGAGAGAGAGAGAGAGAGAGAGAGAGAGAGAGAGAGAGAATCTGTATTCCCCGACTTTGCAGGTACGGGACTAATAATCAAATAACAAATAAATAACGCTAACACAAAAGAATGAGCCCAGAAATGACTGTCATTCTGGCTACAGCTTTTGCAATTTCGTCTAATCATATCTTTTCCCTAATAACAATATAAATCAACAACGTGCCACTTGAGTGGAATTTTGGTCTTATACTTGTACCAATTTACGGGAAAATAAATTGGAAATTTACTTGCATTGCTTTTCTAGGAATGTTTTAAAGCGTCGCGTTCCCATGAGTGTTCCCAAGAGGAAGTCAGACGAATCACCAAAATAAATCAAATGTGCTGAAAGAGAAAGAAAAACGATGCTAATGATTTATACAATGATAAATTCATTTCAATTTAGACCAGTTATTCGCGTCCATATTGGCATCGTTTCATACTGACTTTATATCTGCTCCACTTTCACTGCCCAGTCAATTATGGCTTTCCAATTCAAGTGTGCATCAAATATAAACAATAAACTGAAACATAAAATCCTGTGTTGGAAAATGGTGTTCATCATATCAGAGAGAGACACACACAAGTAATTCTGACATGTCTTCGAATGGGCCATACTCGTCTGGCACTTGGACACTTGATGAACAGCCCACATAACCCGAATGCTTAGAATGCAAAGTGTTAATAACACTTAAACATGCGTAGTGTGAATGTCCAAAGTATAACTAACAACGGTCATCAAGTTTCGGAAAGAAATCCATCGCAGAATTTGTCAAAATCTTCAGCATTCTGAATTATTCCAATTAATATTCATGAAGAAATGTAATTTAACTGATAAAATATAAAAACAAATAAATAATGGAAATACAAAAGCCTTGGGGCGTTTAATGCATTAAGAAAAACTACGAATTTTCAAAATCTTATTTAACTTATTCTGATTTTTTCCATTATTTTTTGAAAATTTTCATTTCCATTCATCACCATACCGAATGACCTATTCGGTCTCAGTGCTTGACCTACGGTTTAGACCTGGTATCCATTCTATTCTAATCCTTCGGGCCAACCATACGAGAGCTGATAATCAGCTCAGTGGTCTGGTTAAACTATTTTAATAATAATAATAATAATAATAATAATAATAATAATAATAATAATAATAATAAAGTCAATTATGGCAAGGTCGAAGGTCACATAACTTAGAGGCTACTTAATGGGAAAAAGGTTTAAAAACTCCTTTACTGTCATATGACCGGAACAGGCAATAGCCTCATAAAGGGGCAATTTCATATATGCTCCTGCGGCAGACCGTAACTTGACTCTTTCCTACGAGACCCTTTCATTAGCGCCATGAGGTTTTCTTACCCAATATAAAAGACAATATAAGACAAAATTAATATCAGAATGGAGTGGGCATGAGTGGGCAAAGAAATGAGCGACATCAGACACTTACAAGAGCAACTCTGTCATTATACTGTCTCTTGGTAATACAGTATTCCTATTTTTCATGATGTTCAAAAGCTTCTGATTTGCAACAGAAATGAAACACACTCCGTTGACTTTCCGAGCACTAGGACTCACTACCTCTACCAAACAACTTCCACCGTCAATGTCAGCTACACGTGTCCACAATGGTCAGGGCAGTTGGTGTGCCGTGGGCAAACAGTATCCGTTTGTAGTTACACGCCTGAAGTTATCCACTTGTTGCGATCCTTCAAAATACTTACTAAATCCGATACTGCAAAGACCCACGAATCAGAGGACGAGCGGTGCAGCGAACACGTTACTGCCTTCGAGTGTCGACCTTACTGTGACCAAGTAGTATTAGATTTAGCCAGCAACTTGCCAGCACGGGCTCTTGCTCCCAGAGCAGCCCGTAACAAACTGTGACCAAACCCAGTCGCACAGGATTCGTAAGATCTGCTGGACAGTTCTGTAAAATTTGGTTTTTCCTTGACAGATGTCTAAAAAACTATATATGATTCAAAAACATGTTCATATCTCGCACTTTCATTGCCAAGCATCTTCGTAGCAAAGACTTCAGGAAAAAGTGGATGAGAAGTCTTACTTCGGCTTAATAACTTAAATTTCAATATGTGATCAAAACGCTAAACTTAGTACGACGCTGTTAGTGATCCTCTAAGATTATAAAAAGGATTCTCACGAGGTGTAGTTCGAAGGTGGAGAGATATGATTAGCTGCATAATATATTCATTGAAATTTCATGTAAATTATTATTTTTTTTACTTCGCCTTCTACAGTCGGTGTCAGATAAATGGGGGAACGGGGTTTCTCTAGTGGCGACCAAAAGACTGTGATCCCATAAAATATATTGAGAGGCCAAAAGCACTTGAAAAGGCTTAATTAGGAAATGAATAGAGTCCTAGATTGGGGAATTTGGTAATGAAAATTACGAGAAAAATAAATCCATTTCAGCAATTTCTAAAATTCAGGCCGGGCGAGGAAGGAAAAATTATTTAAACAAGTATGGCTGGAATGTCGTCAATACATGAAATACACGAAAAACAGACGAACCATATTTAATCTGTATCTCAAAGTCAGATTAACTCTTCCTTGTCTAATATTTCCCAATCACCCATCCACCTAAACACCCACCCACCTACCAATCCACGTACCTACCCACCCTTCCACCCACCAATCCACCTATCCAAACACCTACCTACCCACCCACTAAATCCAGCAATCCACATACCCACCAATCCACTGATCCAAACACCTACCTACCCACCCACTAAATCCACCAATCCACATACCCACAAATCCACGTATCCAAACACCTACCTACCCACCCACTAAATCCAACAATCCACTTATCCAAACGCCTACCTACCCACCCACCAAATCCACCATCCCAACCATCCACCAATCCACCATCCCATCCACCCACCCTCCCACCACCCATCCACCTACCCACCCTCCCAATCAACCTCCCACCCATCCACCCACCCAACCATCCACCTACCACCCCGAACCCCTCACTGCCACAAAACCTAACTGAAAAATATCAATAACTTATCGAGATATTTTGCGAATAAGACACAAATGGACGAATACATGACCTTCGTCCGAACAGCAAAATTTGAGGCAAACGAATGGCGATTCAATATAATTATTTGATTAAAGGCGAATGGTTAAAGATAATCATTTTAATGGTCTTCTTTTGCTTTGATAGATTAAACTGGCCTTGCGGCAGCACGGTATCTTGCTCGTTCAATAACTTGAGAGAGAGAGAGAGAGAGAGAGAGAGAGAGAGAGAGAGAGAGAGAGAGAGAGAGAGAGAGAGAGAGACCTTATAATCACTAGCGGATCCATGGGGGGTGTCACCTGGGCACGTGCCCCCACCGTGAAAAATAATGACAAAATAATAATATTGAAGATTTAGATAACATAAATGAGAAATATAAAAATGGGAAAAAGATAAAAAAATTATTACAGAAATAATATATATATATGTATATATATATATATACATAATATAATGTATGTATGTATAATATGAGAATTGGTGGGGCCCCGCCCCAAGATATTTTTCTGGATCCGCTAGTACTTATAATAGTATTATGCGTATAGTGTTGTTTAGAAGTGTTATCTGCTACACTTTTATGTATCTTAATGAGAGCATATGTTATTCCTTTATCGCTATAATAATAATAATAATAATAATAATAATAATAATAATAATAATAATAATAATAATAATAATAGTAATAATAATAATAATAATAATAATACAGTAATTATAATCAGTGAGAGAACTACAAGGAGAACATGGTCCGATTAGCACGATGAGGTAAAGGATCCCAACTTTACCGAAAGATTAAGTTCCTTTTATGTTATCAAGTACCTTAAACTTATTTTCTTCACTGATCATTAAACCACATTCAAGATCGGAAAGTCATTAGATACTTAAACGTGAGTCATTCCCCACTTACACAAGTCTGAGAGCATTACGACTCCACACGGGTAAAACGGGTTAATCACGGGCATTTAAGCAAACGATTAATAATTCATATTTTGCATAATTATACGTTCATGTTTATCAACCAGTAAAAAGTCTTAGATTAATATCAGACGTAGTTTTTCAGAACGGCCGTACATTTACATAAACATGTCTAGCTTCATTTTACTTAATTTTTGCTTTTGGGGGGGGGTCACCTCGAATAACTAACAGACTGAAATACTTGACCTTTTCACCTATGGATGATATAGAGATACGGCGAGTCGATATTCTCACCGTAAATATTGTTAATGCCCCATTCAGGTGATCGTAAAGCCTTTTAATACGCTGTCATTCAATTCTTCCGTTTGGAGGAACCTGATATTTGTTATATCTACCACCGTAAGCCCAAAAACTTGACTTGAAAGTTTCCTCTAAATGTATTGCATACATCTGGAAAATGGACAAGCCAAGGCATAATGAACATATTAATAATTAACTCTTATTATTCCTCATGACTTTCACTGATCATTCATACTCCTCTCCACTGTGAAATAACAATAAATAAAACTGAACGTATACAATTAATAATATTATTAAATAAACTTAATATCCATACTGACAATTAATAATATATCTGAATATGAAAAATAAAAATTACTGGAAATTAGTAAAATATAAATACTTACTAATTAATAAAACACATGCCTCCCCCTCCCCCCACCACCGAGCAAAAAGGAAAGAAATTGTCCGAGTAAACGACAGAACACCGTACCTCAAAACACAGAACTGCGACGCACCCCAGTGTTTGAAAGCATAGGTTATGCGTTTCCATCAAGCAAACGGAAAATTCACGTGATACGTAGGAGGACCCGGTAACTACAAAAGGTTGAGATAATCCAGTCATTGAAGCAAAGCATCACTGAAAGGACGGGGATACTGAGCCCCATCAAGGGAAGATCAATACTTTGAAATCAGTCTGTATGTGGCCACCCCACCCACCACCCACCCACCCACCCACCCCACACACACACACACACACACACACACACACACACACACACACACACACACACACACACACAGACCTCGAAAAGGAATACATAGACCTGACAGAGATCTGGCAATGACAATATGACAAGGTAATTCAATATTTCAAACTCTTTTATTTTTTCTGTGAAATTGAAGTATTTCCGACGGCATGTAAGCAACTGGGGATTTGGCTGCTATGACGGAAACAAAGAATTTTTTATACTTCCAAAGAGAGCAAGACAAAAAAAGAAATGGAAGACATAGGTGAGGGTATTAAGGAAAAGGGATAAAGGTCCGAATAACTGATTTTGGACAGACTTACAATAGTATTCACTGGGGTTAATGTTCAAAGGATGCACAGACAGGTATGTGGGGTCTAAGTAAGTTTCTTATAAAAAAAAAAAAAGTGCATGTAAACAATAGTAAGGTTTTGAGAGCAAAATTGGTTCTTAGCCACGTAAAATAAGTCTAATCCTTCGGGCCAGCCCTAGAAGAGCTGTTAATCAGCTCAGTGGTCTGGTAAAACTAAGGTATACTGAACTTTTTTTGAGAGCAAAATGGAGTCAAGAACATTTTTTTTTATGATTTTCAGCAGGAGAAAAGAAAGATTAGAGAAACGGTAATCAATTGACCGTCTTTGAGTAAGCAGGTGATTTACAAAGATCGTTTCGTAAGATGTATCACGTTTAGACTGGCTTATTATAAAAATCATAAACAGGTGACAGCAGAATAATGAAACACAAAGTTTATGCAAAAGGCAGCGGGAGCTTTACAGAAGTTGTTGAATATAAGAAAAGCCAACAAAGGCTAAAGTTGAAATCTTTGGAAAACTAAACAAACTGCTTTTATTAAAATAATGTATGTTCACTGACGGAGAATGAAAGGAAAAAACGAAGCCACTGGTTTTTTCTAGAACCTATGGCGCGCATACAATAAAAAAAAAGCATTGCTCGATCAGAGAGTGTCAAACACGAAACGATACGAAGGTAGTGGGCTAAAATTACCGTCACCGACATATATCAAATGATCAAGATGTATAAAAACTGGAAGGTAACCGATTAGAAAAAAAAAAGGTGTATCGTAAGTTTCGGGATCGAGGGAGTAAAGGACAAAGAAACTGCTGAATTGGCAAACTGATGACTAATTTCCTCCAGATCTTCAACTTTCTGAGTAAGTTTATGAAACAACTTAGTCAATCAACTTAGTTTTTCATAAGAGTTTTACCCTGAGATCAGCATATAAGGGGGTAAAAGGATAAAAATGTCAAGATAATTTTCTTTTAAATCCACCCATTTCAGCATAACACGGCTCTTATGTAAATGACATGCGTAAAACACCATTGCAATTTGCTATTGTAAATACATTCTGCACGGAAGCATAATTACGTTAATTAGATTATCACAAAATAATTCTACTCGATTCGGTCAAATACAAATTAGTGTAACTATATGATAATGAAAACAATGAAAAATTACCAGTATCTACAATTTTGCATTCCTAACTCTCTCTCTCTCTCTCTCTCTCTCTCTCTCTCTCTCTCTCTCTCTCTCTCTCTCTCTCATAAATAACAGCTTTACAAGCTTCAAACTGATGATTCTTTTCGCAATTCTTGCAGCTCCTACATTTATTGCGAAAGTTTCCTCGAGTTGCAAATAGTAGAGTTAATTCCCTGAAGCAAAGAATGCAACCGGTTCTTGCTAAGTTATTTGTTAGCATGTAACAGTTTTGGGCGAATTCTATCGGTATGAGTTATCGTTTTATTCAGCTTCTATGAAAGGTCTGAACGCACTCTATTTGACTCTGCTACAGATGTTATCCTTTAGCTTCTACGATATTTTTTGGATGATTTATTGAAGACTATTATCCAGCTCCGAAGCAATACTCGGGTGCGTTCGTTTGCTTCCAGTTGCCAACATTTTATTCAGCTTCTACCAAAGGTCTGGATGCATTCTTTTTGCTAGAGCTGCCAAAATTTCATTCAGGTTCGACACGTTCTTTTTGCATGAGCTACCAAAACCATATTAATTCTACAACAAAATTGCAAATGAAAACATGCTTCCTCTCTATCTTAAATATTACTTATGATCCTTTTGGGTCAGTGACTGTCCGAATTAAAAAAAAAAAAAAAAAGGCGCTTAAAGGTACAAAATAGAATCCTGAATCTTCCTCATATTGATGTGAGGAACTAAAGGCGTTAAGAATGTCTTTCAATATTTTGTATTTCAAGATACGGCGTTGTTATTGATTACAGCATAGGCATTAATGACAAATATGTCTGAGATATATGCAATAGCTGGCTCTTAACATAAATCAGCTGGCATAATGGATGTAGTGGGGGCAGTCGCATTAATTAGTTGTGTGAATTATCGTTGCAGAGTATGGCTATTGAAAAGCAAGATAAATTGTGAGCAAAACTTTGGAGCGATGTAAAAGATAAATAATAATACTAATGGCAACAATATCAATAATAATAATAATTATGATGATGATGATGATAATAAGAGTAATATAGAGGCGGCCATAGAAAGAGCATTACATAAGAAAATATCAAGCGTAATATTTCTCCGTCATAACAGCGCTATTATGTCCTTTTCATATAACCTACCCCTTCCAGCTACCACCTTCCCTGAAAGACACATCACAATCACCGAACTATATGCTCTCTCTCTCTCTCTCTCTCTCTCTCTCTCTCTCTCTCTCTCTCTCTCTCTCTCAGAATATTTGCGAGCTTTCAAACTCACCCCAAATTATGTTTTACTTTTACCTCCCCCATCCTGCACCTACCTCTCTCTCTCTCTCTCTCTCTCTCTCTCTCTCTCTCTCTCTCTCTCTCTCTCTCTCTCTCAGTCAGAATATTTGCGAGCTTTCAAACTCTCTCTCTATCTCTCTCTCTCTGTCAGAATATTTGCGAGCTTTCAAACTCTCTCTCTATCTCTCTCTCTGTCAGAATATTTGCGAGCTTTCAAACTCACCCCAAATAATGTTTTAGTTTTACCTTTCCCCACGCCCCTATCCTCTCTCTCTCTCTCTCTCTCTCTCTCTCTCTCTCTCTCTCTCTCTCTCTCTCTCTCATTCAGTCAGAATATACGCATACTTTCAAACTCATCCTAATATGCTCTTTCCTTTTTACCCCCACCCACCCCTATTCTGATCTCCCCCTCTCTCTCTCTCTCTCTCTCTCTCTCTCTCTCTCTCTCTCTCTCTCCCGCCACCGCAACCAAACACAAAACGACGACAATTCCCCGACTGCCAAAGAAATACGGCGCAATTCAAACGAGGGGCGTTCACAGCGAAGCCAAAACCGATTCCACTCGGGCACATGCCGATAATACAAACGGCAGTTCAGAGCTTTGCCGCAACAGGGCCCCACGACGATTCTCAACTTTATCAGCGGCTGCAGGATGATAAGGCGACTTCGCAGAGAACGGCTGCGGCCGCAGAATTCACTGACATCGCAAAACCTGAGACTGGAAATCTTCCCGAAGGCAGACGGTCGTAAGCGAAAGAAGCCAACTCGGGACCTTTACGTATGCAGCTGGTTTGCTCGTCAGGTAGTCGGGAACAAATGAAAATCAACCGCAAATGCCTTCTGCAGTATCTCATGAAATTATTCTCCTCTCTCTCTCTCTCTCTCCTCTCTCTCTCTCTCTCTCTCTCTCTCTCTCTATTCTATTCATATATATATATATATATATATATATATATATATATATATATATATATATATATATACAGTATATACATATATAAATTTTTGACTCACGTCAGGATCAGAACCTGGTCTTTCAACAAAAAGGCAAGGCGCTGCCCACTTGTAAGGCCAAGTGGGTAGCGCCCTTGCCTCTCAATTGAAAGACCTGGGTCTGATCCTGATGGGAGTCAGAAATTTATATATATATATATATATATATATATATATATATATATATATATATATATATATATATATATATATGAATATATATATACAGTATATATATATTTGTGTGTTGATTATTTCTATATACATATATATACATACATACATACATCTATACATATAATTTTATATATATATATATATATATATATATATATATATATATATATATATACTGTATATATAATTATAATTATATATATATATACCAGTGGATAAAAGAGAAAGCCTTTGATATGATCTTCTGCCTATTATTTTCCAATGGTGTTCGCTTATACTAAATCACGTGCATCCTCTGTGAATTTTAAGCATATATAAATATATATATATATATATATATATATATATATATATATATATATATATATATATATATATATACGTAGACGACCACATGAAAGGTGAAAATTAAAGACCAGGTACCAAGCGCTTTCGTGTATTGCGTACACTTCTTCGGGGTACAGAGTAAAATAAATAAAGAGAGACATAAACAAGAAAACTTCACAAAACAAAGATCAAAGCCACCAACAAGCTAAACACCATTACTGAATGCAATCACTAGTTTGAAGTCAAATTGTCACATACCAAACAAAAATACTTTAAAAATACTTAAGAACTGAAACTACAGTTAGAACAGGCTATTGCTAAAAGGTAACATTGTACTTCCCTACAATTTTATGAACAAGGTAACTATCTAATTTAAAAGACCCGAACTAATATTCATAAGTTGATTGTTAAAATGCTTAATAAAGGCAGATTCAATTATATTTCTCTTAACAATGTGGTTACAAAAAATTATCTCAGATGAATTTTTCCAGTCTATACAATGGTTAAAATCATTCATATGGAAGCCACGCGTGAACTCTACAACTTTGCTGTATACTATCCTGCTTTGGTGGCTATCGTGACGACTTTCTGCTCTACATTGATCAGGGCCCACAAGCTGAAGCTTCGTTACAGATTTCTGAGGAACTGCTTATTGGAACAAGTAGTGCCAAAATCGTTCATTCCACGAAGATTGCTTAAATTGGCTGACCGACCTTTTGATGACTACCAACGCTTAATCTTGCAGAAATATATTGAAATGGCGAAAATAGATGTTCAAGATGCTTTTATAATTTGAGTGAAAAACGACGCAGTTTTCATATGCTCATTCCTGTAGATTGGAAACATCCGCTTATGAATTATTGTTATAGGAAGCTGAGAACTACATGCCGCAGAGTAAGTAACAGACTAGAAAGAAAGCTGAAGGGTTTGATCGAAAACAGTGACTGGAATAATCATGCTAACCCCTGATTTTGTGATAAACTTGTCAAGTAGACCGTTACAGGAACATGTCTCAAGTGCTCTAGGTTACGGATTAAGCTTTTCGTTTTCTAAAGAAAATGTTGACTACGTAGATGTTGCCAACTCCTTTAATTATCTGGAAAGGAATTGTAGTCTGTCTAGTGATGAGCTTAATATTTGCAAAGGTATTGTTCACGGTGCCCTGTCGAAACCAATACCAACTAGTGTTCCTAGACGTTTCATCAAGTGTTACAGTGACTTGAAAAATGATAATGACCTGCATATTACGAAGGCTGATAAATCCCAGGTTCTGGTGATAATGGATAAAGATGATTATGTTAGAAAAATGTGTAATCTTTTGTCAGATAATGTAACTTACTCAGAACTACGAAAAAATCCCCTAGCGACTGTTAATAGTAACTTTAATAAGAAATTAAAAAGTGTCTTAAAAGGAAATGATGCTCTAATCAAACAGTTTTCTTCAGTGTGCAACTTTACCGTATATGTATGGTCTTATTAAAACACACACAAGTTTGGTAATCCTGTCCGCCCAATAATCAGTTCTGTTGGTAGCGTTTCATATAAACTGTCTAAATGGTTGGTTCGGATTCTCACGCCTATTGTCGGAAAAACATATCCCAATCGCATATAAAGAATAATACAGATTTTGTTGAAAAAATTAGTAATTCTCGCATAAATTACGACTTTAAAATGGTCAGTTTTGATGTAACTTCTTTATTTACCAATGTCCCAGTTGACGATTTATTGGCCTTTTTAGCTGACGAATTAACAAGGCATGATTTACCTTTTAGCTTCTGACAAAATTTTAGAATTGATAAAATTATGTGTTAAGGATTGCAAGTTTGTTTTTAACGGAAATTATTACCTTCAAAAGTTTGGGATGGCTATGGAAATCCTTTCCCCAGTTCTTAGCAACCTATATATGGAGTTTTTTGAAGTAAAAATATTGCCTGCTATTTTGCCTAAGGGGGTTCTTTGGTTTCGATACGTTGATGACATATTCTGTGTTTGGCCCATGTGCGAAAATTTGAACAGTTTTTTGGACAAGGTAAATCATTTGGTACCTTCTATTAAATTCACCGTTGAAGAGGAAAATAATTGTTCATTGCCATTTTTAGATGTTTTGGTTCATAGAAGGGATAGAACTTTTGTGTTTGATGTTTACAGGAAACCTACCAACGTCTGTTCTTATGTCCACTATTATTCAGATCACTACGTTAATGTAAAACTCTCAGTTTTTTGTAGCATGTTTTTAAGGGCATTAAGGATATGCAGCCCGGAATTCTTAGACTCGGAATTTTGTAAAATTTACGACGTGGGAATTATGTTAAAATACCCAAAGTTTTTAATCGACAAATCTTTACAGAAAGCTAGAAACATTTTTATTCCAATAACAATAGGAGCCTTTCGTGAGAAAAAATATTTTGACACTTCCATATAACGTAAATCTTTGTTTCATTAAAAATTTACTGAAAATTTTCAAGATAACTGTTGTTTACAAGAATTCAGGGACACTTCAGAATATCATTGTTCGTAACTCCCCAAAACAAATTAATGGCTGTATTTACACGATTCCTTGTGCTGGATGTAGTAATAAATACCTTGGTCAAACTGGTAAAGAACTAGATTATCGTCTAAAACAGCATCGTTACGCAGTTCGAACAGGCCAATTGACAAGTGCTTTATTTGTACATATGAATGATTTTAACCATTGTATAGACTGGAAAAATTCATCTGAAAAAATTTTTTTTAACCACATTGTTAAGAGAAATATAACTGAATCTGCCTTTATTAAGCATTTTAACAATCAACTTATGAATATTAGTTCGGGTCTTTTTAAATTAGATAGTTACCTTGTTCATAAAATTGTAGGGAAGTACAATGTTACCTTTTAGCAATAGCCTGTTCTAACTGTAGTTTCAGTTCTTAAGTATTTTTAAAGTATTTTTTGTTTGGTATGTGACAATTTGACTTCAAACTAGTGATTGCATTCAGTAATGGTGTTTAGCTTGTTGGTGGCTTTGATCTTTGTTTTGTGAAGTTTTCTTGCTTATGTCTCTCTTTATTTATTTTACTTGTACCCCGAAGAAGTGTACGCAATACACGAAAGCGCTTGGTACCTGGTCTTTAATTTTCACCTTTCATGTGGTCGTCTACGTATATATTTGTCACGTGCAGTTTGTGACTTATTGTTGATATATATATATATATATATATATATATATATATATATATATATATATATATATATATATATATATATATATATATATATATATATATATATACACTGTATATAATAATTATGCGCCTGTGTTTGTTCCCATATAAATCACAATCATCAGGTTTTCAAATGCTCATATTTAAGCATATACAAGCCTCTAACTGCAATTCCCGAATAGCTTTTATTGCAGCAAAAGGGCTTATGTAAAGATTTTTTTACGCGAAGAATTGTGAGGGCATTATGTTCGATGGCCCTCGTTATCTCGTTACATTTCAGTCGCTAATTAAAAGGAACATACGGTATTTAGCCTCTCATTTATATATATATATATATATATATATATATATATATATATATATATATATATTGTGTGTGTGAATGCGTGTGTGTGGTTATGATTGCATGTGTATATATGTGTGTGTATATATATATATATATATATATATATATATATATATATATATATATATATATATATATATATATATATATGTGTGTGAATGCATGTGTGTGTGGTTATGATTGCATGTGTATATATGTGTGTGTATATATATATATATATATATATATATATATATATATATATATATATATATATATATATATATATATCTGAATCACGAAAAAGATGGAACGTGATGAATACATAAATCAAAGCAATGCCACGAAAGAAAGAGAAACGACGGAGTGGTGCTAGGCCTAGCACCACTCCGTCGTTTCTAGTGGTGCTAGGCCTTTCGACTTATTGTCCTTTACTTAGGAGACTGCTAATTAAAGGACAATACTGTAAGTCGAAAGGTCTAGCACCACTCCGTCGTTTCTCTTTCTTTCGTGGCATTGCCTTTATATACATATAATATATACATATATATATGTGTAAATATTTATATGTATATTTATATTTATATATATATTATATATATATAAATATAAATATACAAATAAATATATATATATATATATATATATATATATATATATATATATATTTACGGTAATTTCTGCCGCTTCTTGTTACAGATGATGTGGATTGTATTTTTCTTCCTTTTTTTTTTGCAAAGGGTGTCTCATTAATACAAGTTATGGACAAGAGTATAGGTGACTTCAATCTTGTTTTCCCTTATTGCCACTTGCTAAATTGGGAGCGACTTATCACTGATATATATATATATATATATATATATATTGCACATATAATATATAATATATATCTATATATATATATAAGTGATATGTCCCTCCCCAATTTAGCAAGTGGCAATAAGGGAAAAAAAGATTGCATTCACCTGTACTCTTGTCCATAACTTGTATTAATGAGACACCCTATGCAAAAAAGATAGGTAGAAAAAAATACAATCCACATCATATGTAACGAGAAGCGGCAGAAATTTCTGTAACTGTAGGAAAGTGTTTAGCAGCCATGGAAATTAGTATGAGATTGTCAGCATGAGCAAGTTCAAGAGGATAAATGGTTACCAAGTTTAATGCTTAATATAGGATTGGAATTGGCTTATCATACAAGTATTTGGGAGTCAGTGTAATGGATGAATTACAAAACAGATGAAGCAAGAATGTTATCAGAAGTTAGGAGGGCACTGTGGTTATCAAAATTACACCTGTAAAATATCTGGAAGAGATGAAGAGTCTGAAGAAACGTTAGTCGAAATGTATGAAGGATTACTGATCACACTCTCATATGGAAGTGAATCTGGATGCTGAATCCACCTGAAAGTCATAAAAAGGTTGAAGGTTATCAGACTAATTTTTGCGTAGTGCATGTGGAGTAAGGAAATTCAACAGGGTATGAAATACAGAGATATCAGAGATAACTCAAAGACGACGTAAAATGGTTAGACACAGAAGAAAGGTAGATCACATGGAAAGAATGGAGGAATATACACTGGTGAAATGAGTGTGTGCATGTATGTATGTATGTGTATACACGCATACACACACAAATATATACTGTATGTATATATATATATATATATATATATATATATATATATATATATATATATATATATATATATATATATATTAGGATGGAGAGGAGAGTCACAAGTCCTGGCTAGATTTTGCAGAAGACGTCTTAAAACGGAAGGTTTTTAATATCATGGAATCAAAAAGTGCGTGCCTGATTCAGGTGAGTGGCGCAGTTGGATAGACGCTCTGCTGCAGATGGAGTCTCCTGCGTAGAAGAAGGATGTGGAAAAGAAAACGGATCGTTGATAATATATTTTCTTTTCAACACTGAGTCCTTTTCCAAACGGGGGTTGACCAAAAATAAAAATAAAAAAAATGACTGATTTAGTGATAAATCCCCGAACGCTGGAAACTTCCACAATATTAGCCGCGTTATGGACATATTTACCATACACCCTCATATATAAATACTGTATATATACAGATACATAAAAACATACATTTATATACATATATATATATATATATATATATAAAATGCTTAAGTGTATATGTATATATATATATATATATATATATATATATATATATATATATATGTGTGTGTGTGTGTGTGTGTGTGGGTGTGTGCATGTGTGAGCGTGTTTGCGTTTCAGTGTGTGAGCCAGTGATCTCCAACAAACAAACACAGCCTGACCCTGGATCAACTCCATACACAAGAAACGGGAAGTCGATGGACTTCTTATTTTCACAATGAGACCAAGCTGAAAAAAAAGTATGGATCTTTCCCAGAAAAAGAAGAACTTGTACAAAAAAAAAAGTCTCCAGAAAGCAGAGTTCTGTTGTGCACTGAAGCGAAAAGGGGGAGGAAAAAAAAAAGTAAAAAATGCGCCGAAGTTTTTTCGGTGCAATAGAGTTTTCTGTACGGAGTATAATGCTGTATGAAAATTTCAGCCACGGCCCATGAAACTCAGCCACGGCCCATAAAACTATTACGCGCGGCCCATAAAACTATTACGCGCTGCCCATGAAACTCAGCCACGGTTCCGAGGTGCCTGTGTTGTTGGTATCTATAGCGGTGCCAGAAGTACGATTATGGCCAACTTTAACCTTAAATAAAATAAAAACTACTAAGGCTAGAGGGCTGCAATTTGCTATGTTTGATGATTGGAGGGTGGACGATCAACATACCAATTTGCAGCCTTCTAGCCTCAGTAGTTTTTAAGATCTGAGGGCTGACGAAAAAATTGTGGACGGACAGACAAAGCCGTCACAATAGTTTTCTTTTACAGAAACTGAAACTGAACGGTCTCCAAAAGAGGAGGAATGACAGGTTCAAAACCAGACGGAAGATGGACGTCCTCTCGTGAGGCTTAATCCTCACGTCATAATATTCCACTATTTCTATCAACTACAAACACGCAAAGGAATATCAGTAGCCACAGTCATAATTCCCCAGGTAAATGAACTCTGTTAATAAACTTTGGTCAAACAAGTAATATTATATACAACAAATCTGATAACAAGCATGAAACAAGTGAATATATATGTATAAACCATAAACATGAAAATAAGGATTTATATTATACCAGAAACAGACATAAATAAATAAGGGTTAACTTGCCTGAAAACAACAAACATAAAAAAGAAAAAAACCTCAAATATAATAGATGAATATAAAAAACAAGAATGCTTTACCTCGAACTGTAAATGGCAATTAAAACAAACTAGAAAAAAAAGACTTCTAAAAACTCGATTTAAAAGAAAGTTTGATTTGGTATTTTTCTTTCCAGTTCAAAATGCATTCAGAGCGTCAAAAATTTTCTTTATATTTGCTTTTCCAAATTGTTCTTCCTGATTTCAACTGTTCATAAAAGGTAAAATTGCTTTCAACTTGCAACTTTCTTCCTCATGGCCAGTTTTCCTAGACTTTTTATTTTCACAAGTTTCACCAAGACTGCATTGCTTTCCAGGAAGTTTCTCCTATACTTTCTCCATTCCTACTTCTATCTAAAAACTTTCTCCGTAATATTCGCTCTTCTCCAGAAAGTCTTCTCCCTTTTTCTGGAGAAGTTTTTGGAAATATTCGAGCTTTCAGTAAATTTCTTTCTAACATTTAAATATGCCTACAGAAAAATATCCCTATTATTTTCTCCCTAATATCCACTTATGCAAAACGTTTATCCTTTATTTTCATTAACAATCTACGGAGATCTTTATCTTGATTTTTTTAAATTTAAAATTGTATCACCATAAGTTAGGATAACTTAAGACTTGCAGAGACACTTCGGCGTCATTCTAGAGGTGGTAGAATAGAACAGAACAGAATAGAATACAGAATTCAGGCCAAAGGCCAAGCGCTGGGACGTATGAGATCATTCAGCACTCAAATGGAAATTGATAGCAAAAGGTCTGAAAAGTGCAACAGGAGGAAAACCTCGCAGTTCCACTATGAAACAATTGTTAGAAGAGGGTGGAAAGTAAGATGGAAAGAAAATATGAACAGAGGTACAGTAAAAGGAATCAAAGAGGTTGCAGCTAGGGGACGAAGGGACGCTGCAAAGAACCTTAAGTAATGCCTACAGTGCACCGCATGAGGTGCACTGACGGCAATACCCCACTACGGAGCTCTAGAGGTGGTGATTCTTCGAAAGGCCTCTGGAGCCTGTCTGTTGCCTCTAACTATTCTAAAGAACTTTTGCCCCTTATTTCTAATTTTCCATGGAAAATTTGACCATTAAATTTCATTATTCTATGGAATTTTTCTCCCTTAGTTTCATTATTCCATAGAGACATCATCAAACAGCTTCATTTTCTTTCACCAGCGTTGAGAGAGTATGCAAGGAAATGAGAACACCGCAGTACAAGACTTTTTTGCAAGGCTTTTTGTGGATAGGAATCAATGTTGTGAGGTAGTGGAACTTTTTTTTCAAAACGAGCTCGTCTTCAGTTAAGAAGTTGAGGGATAGATAAGCAAGGCTTCCTCTCTGATTTTCCTA
>NC_089750.1:62997206-63017206 GCF_040412425.1 Macrobrachium rosenbergii
TGTTACTGATTTTCAAAATTCTTTAACGTCTCATCTTTTCCCGTGTAACGAGAACATCCACGTGTTTCTTCCTTTACATAGCCGTTCAGTAAGACACAAACATGATAATATTTTTACCTGCAAGAAGCCACCTCATGACGTACCCATTACATATTTATAATTTTAAGAAGCCATCTTATTAGATGCAGCAAAATATGTCTACATTTAAGAAAGATACATACTACATATTGTTACCTTTTAGAAGCCATCAAGTAAGATACAAGATTAATATCTTTACATTTAAGAAGCCACCGAATGAGATGTCACAGATTTTCATATCTGAGAGTCATCGGATAACATACACAATATTTTTTACCGTCTAGAAACCATCGGATAAGATACACATAAATTTTTTCATCTCTGACATTTTAGCTTTCAAGAAACCATCAAACAGGAAAAAAGTAAAATATATTTACCCTTTTGGAAGCCATCAAATCAAATCTGTACAAAATATTTTTACGTTTCAAGCGCCACCGAAAAAGATAAATACACACACTTTTTACCTTTCAGAAGTCACTGCAAAATAGATGCACACGCGAAATTAGTTTTACGTTTTATAAGTCTTTGAATTACATTCAGAATGGGTTTGCCTTCGAGAATCTCTAGAATAAGATGCATATAAAATGTGATAGGCACAAAATACTTTCCTTTTACAAGCCACTGAGTGAGATACAAACGAAACCATTGAATATGATAAACATAAAAAAAAAATCCTCACGGTTTTAGAATCCACCTAATAAGATACAATGAACATTTTTACATTTGAGAAACCAGCAAGAAACAAGACAAAACCAGGACAACCATGAATAAAAGACAACCACGAATAAGACAAAAAAAAACTAGAAAACAAGAGGTAAAAACAACGAAAGAATCCCCCTCGATGCCTTCCGTTTCAAAGCGAAGCCTACCGAGCAACTTCGGGCAAGAGGAATAACGCGGTAAAATATGTACAATATCTTCCACGTTGCCTTAGAGGTAAGTCGTAAAATTACATTAGCATTCTTGTTACGGTTCCGTCCCTCGTTTTTTTTTTTTTTTTAGTTCATGTAAGAGGGTTATAGTAAAACTTATTTATTCGGCCAACTTTCAGTGAATGAATTTCATTTCACTGACGTTATAATGTAGTATTCTCTCTTTATGTAATATAAGAATGGTTCTTTTAAAAGGTACATACCAGTATGTTATGGTCAAATATCATATTAAAAAACTTCGGTTTTACTGAAAATATCATTTTCATCATTATAAACAAGCAGTCATTATTCACATAGAAATAGCCTGTAGGCCAATATCATGTCAAGTAAGTTTCTACGAACACAGAATACCCGCAAACGGAAGAGGTTAAACACAACGCAAAAAAAGAAAGTAAATCAATAAATGAAAAGGGTTATTCACCTCGAAAGCTACTGCCAGGTTATAAGGATACCTTTCACCACATCCAGGCGGTTACCGATCGACCCACGCCACAGCTAAAGGATACAATTGATTCAACACGAAGGACTGTTGAAAACCTCATTTTATCGCTATTTAATTCTTCAAATCAGCATGGTCGTCCATTTTTTTTTTTTATCTGGCAGTCAAACCGGCAAAAGAAATAAAAAAAAAAACAGAAAGGAGACAAAAGTGCGTTAAACCCAGAAGGAAGTATAATACGCCTGATTCTTAATCTTTAAGAAAGAAGAAGAAGAAGAAGAAGAAGAAGAAGAAGAAGAAGAGGTAGAAAGGTAACTGAAATTTGCACATAATACAAAATACGATCATAAAAACATCCGCAGACCTCAGTAAAAGTTGGCCTTTGACATCGCACTCCGAAACCACCTGACGCACTAAGTAAATATTCAACAGGAGACATCGCCTCTAATGGGACTGCTTTGTGTTTGCATGTTTGTATGCCACGTGAGCCCTGTCAATGGAAGAGTCAACTAACTCGAAAGCTAGAGAGAGAGAGAGAGAGAGAGAGAGAGAGAGAGAGAGAGAGAGAGAGAGAGGTGTTGAAATCGTAGACAGGACGAGGCATCAGCGAGTGGCGGATACGTATGTCAGGAGGGGGCGTCCATCCTTTGCAGAAGGGAAACGCTTACTTCGAGTGGTTTAAGGCTCGAGGTTCCGCGAGGAAGTTTGATGCACAGGTCAATGTTGAGATTATTCTTGGCCTCCAATACCCAAGAGGTTAGCCTGAGCCTCATCGAAGGAAAGTCTCTCCAATTATGCATCGCTGTTTTACAGTACCTCTCTCTCTCTCTCTCTCTCTCTCTCTCTCTCTCTCTCTCTCTCTCTCTCTCGAGCTGCAGACAGATCGCAAGATAACACCTGAAACATAAGGTGAAGGATTTGCCTATTCATATAATATATATATATATATATATATATATATATATATATATATATATATATATATATATATATATATATATATATATATATATATATGCTTGCTCTAAGTTGGTAAAAGACAAGCAGAATAAATAAGTTGAAGTTAAAAGTCATAATCTTCCAAACACAAACTGTATTCCCGACGTCAGATACATTAAAGATATTCTACTCCAAGCCAGCCTTGTCGCCATACATATCTAATTCAAAACATCCCCAGGATGTTCAATCTACAACTATCTTACTATTCCATACTGAGAGGAGTCAGAATCAAACGGACATGGTAACTTAGAAAATTATTAGTATTATTACTAGATGATAATTATAACTATCATGCGAGATGATAAACTAGTAATACATGCGCCGAAGTTTCTTCGGCGCAATCGAGTTTTCTGTACAGCGTATAATCAAGGCCACCGAAAACGATTCGATCTTTCGGTGCTCTCGGAATAATGTTGTATGAGCTGGGGCCTTTGAAACTTTAACCACAGCCCGGTGGTGACCTGCCCTGTATCGTTGCCAAAAGCACGATTATGGCTAACTTTAACCTTAAATAAAATCAAAATTACTGAGGCTAGAGGGCTGCAATTTGGCTTGTTTGATGACTGGAGGGTGGATGATCAACGTAGCAATTTGCAGCCCTCTAGCCTCAGTGGTTTTTAAGATCTGAAGGCGTACAGAAAAAGTGCGAACGGGCAGACAAAGCAGGCACAACAGTTTTCTTTTACGGAAAACTAAAAAGGTAAGACACTTATATGCAAAGAGTGTTGAACAACAGTGATACCCAGATCAAATACAAAAGATTACAATAACTAATTAGATGCCATTAGCAGACCTTGTGGAGAAATTTTTGGAAAACGGGATCTCGTATCAATAGCCCATCGCTAACGAGGAGTTGCCGATGGGCTGCTAATTAAAGGCTTTGGAATTCCGAGGAAAAAATAACTCGTCGCTGATTTCAAAGGCCATCTTCTCGTAAATCAGAGAGCAAACCATAGAAAGCATTCTCCGAAGGCCTCATTCACACTAACGCCCAACCCCCATCCAAAATGTAAGGCTTACAAGATCGCAATCCAAAGGTTTTCAGAAGTCACGGATACCAACTGCCACTTCTACAAATTCAAACTGGGTTTAATGAGAGTTTCAGTATGGTTGCACAAAGCCTAAGTAGAAGCATAAGCTTGCACAGAATCCTCCTCCCAACTAATTTTAACAAGAACAACTTCTTACTGGCAATATAATTTCACCACTGAGGTCTCTCTAAATGCAAACAAGAGCTCAGACTCCCTGGGCAATCTTTCAATCGGAGCGAGCGCTGCATTTGAATCTTCTGAAACGTCGACTGAAGCTGCGAGAAAAGGATTTCCTTTCCGTTTCCCGAGTGAGGGTATGGTTATGTATTCAGAAGCCACAGAGCCAACGAGATGTTCGATGAAAAGGCTGAATAATACAACTACGCGTGAGAAAGACAGTAGAGAAAGCAGGGGAAAGGATTTCATAACAAATCATGTGGCCCGTATCGAAATGAATCATATATCTTCACTGATACTGACATTTAGCCAATTATTCAACGGCTCAAATTCATGCCACGGCATATAAAGTGACGGCAACTAAAAATATGTAATAGGCCTATATTGTTATTATGAATGAAAACCAAGAATGTCCAGAGGCCAAATTTTACTTGCCAAGTAGATGAAACAAATGGTCTCCTAAACCCAATCCAGACAAAAATGAACGAAGATACAAACAATTTCCCCTTCTGTTCACAGGACCCAAATCCCACTCCGCTGGCTCTTCCGACAAGATTGTGCCACAGTGCCATTCACATGAGACTCCCAAGGCCTTTAATGATTCTCTGTAAAGCTTGCTATTTTAAGCTCGCAAACTACTTTTATCCAACCCAAAGCCGATATATACCTGTTTCAACGGCCCCCGGGGAAAACTCGAATTGGCGTCCCACTACACTACCAGCAAAGCACATTATTCTCACAGAGTAAAACCAGATATGTGTAGAAAAAGAAGTGTATAGAAAAAATTTTTATTTCGTGTATTAACTTTAGAATTGAAAGAAAGACCCTGCATATATATATATATATATATATATATATATATATATATATATATATATATATATATATATATATATATATATCAATAAACCTCAAAAGGAACTTTTTCGTGGACCTCTTTCTAATAAAAGATTGGATATGGTGTGCATATATAAAACATTCGCTGAAGTAGTCAAAATACGTAAGGAAAGTAAGTCACAACAAACGCATGCTGTCAGGACCTCACGCAGGATATTCTGAGCTTCTTGGAAGTTACAAAGCCAAAGGAGACAGCATCCTTTATTCCTAGGAGAGAAAGATTAAGACAAGATCAGATACAGCAAGGTATGTGCAAACGATTACAAGTATCAATTTTTCAGTGTTTAGATAACAATCCTATAAACACTATCTTTAAGCAAGAGCAAAACAAGGGCAAAAGACTAGTAACTGTAAGTACCGGAATATGCATCCTTTTTGCTAGGGCTGAACAAAAAACTACGTTTTTATAATGAATGGTGAGCAATTGTCCCAAGGAAAAACCCGGAGAAATGCAAAGCGAAGGGGTCAGTTCATAAGTAAGCTCATTAAAAAGTCAACGAAGAGTGCCATCATGCTATTAAGGATTTAACAGTGTTGACACTATCTTTAGGCAACAAAAATACAAAATACAAGGTTTAGAAGCGCTTCGGTAAACGGTAATTTTTAACCTGATTCCAGTAGGTCACAGTTACCGGTAAGCAAAGAGAACAAAGTGAGTATTTTATCGGATACAGGGACAACTTTAATATCAAGAAGAAAAATATAAATGTTTAAAAAGTATATATCCACTACGCTGACAGACTTTCTGGAGTTTCTGATCAGATACCACTAACAAACAAGTAAAAATGAACCGAAGTTTCTTCGGCGCAATCGAGTTTCTGTACAGCCGCTACAGCGTATAATCAAGGCCACCGAAAATAAATCTATCTTTCGGTGGTCTCAATGCTGTATGAGTGCGACCCATGAAACTTTAACCATGGCCAGGTGGTGACCTATCCTATATCGTTATGGCTAACCCCATTTAGGCAGCAAAATTAAATAAAATAAAATAAAATAAAAACTACTGAGGTTAGAGGGCTGCAATTCGGTATATTTGATGACTGGAAGGTGGATGATCAACATGCCAACTTGCACCCCTCTAGCCTTAGTAGTTTTGAAGATCTGAGGGCGGACAGAGAAAAGTGAGTGCAGAAAAAGTGCGGACGGACAGACAAAGCCGGAACAATAGTTTTCTTTTACAGAAAACTAAAAATGTGAGGATATGTATATATGTATATACTGAGACAAGTGAATTAGAACCTTGCGCAGGTTCCTTGCTGCTCTGTAGGTAGCCGAGGTGGAGAGTAAAATTCCATTATGCTTGGCACGCTGGTTCCCTTCCCTATACTGTGAAAGAACAGGCATTATCGAACCACTGTTTAAAAAAAAAAGGCCCTTCAAAGGAGGGAACGAGATTATTGTTTAAATAATAATAATAATAATAATAATAATAATAATAATAATAATAATAATAATAATAATAATAATAATTATTATTATTATTATTATTATTATTATTATTATTATTCAAAATAAGCAATCATTACCACACGGCAAACAAAGGACAATGCATTGCAAAGCAAACTTCCCAAAATTAAAACGCCCACAGAACGTCAATAAAAATCAAATAAATGCCACGGAAGTTTAGAAGAACCTGGAACTTGTGACTTAGAACCAAAATCCAAACTGTAAGTCAAAAGTAAAAATAAAAATATGCATATTATTGAGTTGATATTGTTTGTAAGCTAATTAGGGGAGTATAATAAAAAGCGAAAGAGGAAGGGGAAGGACAATAGCGTTAAAACCACAATAGAAATGAAATACGCAGAGGCACACGTGAAAACATATATCATTCTGCAACATGTAAGAAATTAAGAAGTAACTACTCTAACGCACATTACATAGCCCCATCTAGTCGGAGGCAAGTTTCGTGTGCCACCTGTGAGAGAGAGAGAGAGAGAGAGAGAGAGAGAGAGAGAGAGAGAGAGAGAGAGAGAGAGAGAGAGCAATCACATTCGTTTCCTATTCATATTTTCCCCTGGATGGGTCCTTTTTCCTCTCCCAATGACCCGAGATATCCGTCCTCCAATCCCTGCAGTGACTGCCAACCAACCTCCACCACCCTTCCAGTCCATCTGCATCGAATGTTAAACACGTCCGAATTTTCAGGATCCCTTTTGCGTCGTCTGCTGACGTCCCCCATTATTTCAGATCGAACGTTCTTCTTCTTCTTCTTCTTCTTCTTCTTCTTCTTCTTCTTCTTCTTCTTCTTCTTCTTCTTATTTTTTTTCCTCTTCTTCTTCTTCTTCTTCTTCTTCTTCTTCTTCTTCTTCGATCCAACTACGAGATTAACATCTTGAAAAGGGACGAAGTTTAAAGAAAGAGGAGAACAAAGCGCATAATTTCTTTAATCAGGTGGCCTTCCAAGTTCCAAACTTCCAAAAAGGAGAGCTTTTCTTTGGCTCATCGTGCCTCAGTGTGACCCATCCCCGTGTCCACCATATTCCTAAGGAGACCTGCTGCAAATTTCGACAAGGCCACGAGAGCTCACCAGCCATAGCCACATGGCAACAATTGGTGGCCTTTCACGCAAGTACCAAGCACAAACGATGTACTTGTCTCTACGAAAAGCTGGGTTTGCATTTGCGATTCGGAAAATCAATTTCCTTGATTATTGGAACAGCTCAGCCTTTCATTCCCTTTCCCTTTCAGTTGGACTTTAACCTTTAATAAAGCTGTATCCTTGCAAATTTGTACGGTCCCAGTTTACACACAAATAAATGTTATGTTTACAAATTTAAAAATAAAAAGACATCCATATGTCGACTCTGCCTGTTTTTATTTGCTTTTCCTACGCTGGAGATTAGATTTTAATCATTTTTCGCAAAAATTCTTTCCCGTAGGAATAAGCAAAACTTTCTTCTGAAACAATCGTATCCGCAGCTGATTTCTTCGATAAATTCTTTACAATATGAGGAATCACTGAGGAGGAAAATAAAAACAGGAGGGAAATGGGACAGCCAACCCCAATGTCCTTATCAACCCCGGGTCCGAAGAAAACAGGAAAAAGGAGGAGGAAGGAAAAACGCGGAAGGAAAAACAGAGGGGGGAAGTCTTAACCCCCAAAGAAGATTACAGTATTTAGAGGAAAAGTTTGATGTCTAGTGCTGCTTTGAATGTCAACAGTAAATTCAAGCGACCTGCCTGTTGATCTAAACCTAATTCATTTAACATTTTTCATTTTTTCATATAACTGGAAATATTCCGATCTAATTCTACCACTCTTCAGACAAAATTAAATGAGATGTGATGATCTAAATAAACGTGACTATTCGGAAAGCAACATTAAGAAAACTAGAACTGCACTGAAAGTAAACTGCTACATTCAGGTACACATTCAAAGAGAATATGTACATTATTAAAATACACAAGTACACGTCACAATCAATTATCAATATCAGCGAAGAAGAGAGAACAAAACAAAGGAGAGGCTACATAAGAATACCGAAATTAATAAATAAAGAAAGAGATTGTACCTTCAAGACAAGTACAATTTATTTCAAACAAAACTTAAATTCCCATCTTCAAATCACAGCAGCTCAAATTTCTCAGAAGCATCGTGCAAACTTAGTCTGGGACTTATGAGGTCATTCAGCGCTAAAACAGAAGTTGACAGTAAAAGGTTTGAAAGGTGTAACTGGAGGAAAACCTTGCAGTTCCACTATAAATCAATTATTATGAGAGGGTGGAAAGTAAGTTGGAAGAAAGAGAATATAAAAGGAGGTACAGTAAAAGGAAAGAAAGGGGTTGCAGCTAGGGGCCGAAGACACGCTACAAAGAACGTCAATTAATGCCCACGGTGCACCGCATGAGGTGCACTGACGGCACTAACACCCTACAGGGAATCTGAAATGTAAAGCACAAAGGTTTACAGTCTGAAATGTAAACCTTTGTGTTTATCTGTGTGCACAACAGTGTTGGTATTTAATGTGATTTTACACATTAAATACCAAAGGGGAGAAATGAAACGCTATTTTAGATCCAAACCGGTGTCGGCTTTACTGCTAACTAAGCAATCTTCAGAGGACTCATACAGTGTGTTACAAATTCACAACATATATGCTAGCAGTCAGATAGGTGTTTGTAGGCGGAGTCCTACCCTCATTAGTGACATGACAAATTCTACAAACCCTCCTGTTAGCATATATCAGTCCTCTGAAGATGGCTTAGGTAGCAATAAAATCAACACTGATCAGGATTTACTACAGTCTTTTAATAAATCGCTCTCAAAAGATCTGACAAATACCATACGACAAGGATATACGTATGAAGATGAGCCTTAGGCCAGAGGTCCTGAGTGAAAATCCTTTCAAGTAAAGCTCAGGTCTCATACTTGAAAGGATTTTCGTTGACGATCAACCAATACCGCTTTGACTTTCCACTCAGTTTGGAATGGTTATGAATTAAAGTTCATTGGGTTTCCTATCATTTTATTATGCAATTAATCTCTATTAATCTCTATCTTCAAACTCAGTATACATCAACATGCTACGCATAAGTGTAACTGAAATCACTCTATGCAGTGACGACAACCTCAGTCTTACTATACATCAGAACAAAATGCGTTAAAGTCGCGCCGTTAAAAATATAAAAAGAATAACTAATTCCACTAAAACTACAATTCTAGTCACATCAACGATCACGGCAAAATTAATAAAGAAAACTGAATATAAACATGAAATCAGTTTTGAGTAGATCAGAATACAACAATGTCCTAATAAATTCTGAGTACATCAGAATACAACACTCCCAATACATTCTCAGTAGATCAGAATACAACACTGTCCTAATACATTCTAAGTAGATCAGAATGCAACACTATCCTAATACATTCTGAGTAGATCAGAATACAACAATGTCCTAATACATTCTGAGTAGATCAGAATACAACACTCCTAATACATTCTCAGTACATCAGAATACAACAATGTCCTAATACACTCTGAGTACATCAGAATACAACACTCCTAATACATTCTCAGTAGATCAGAATACAACAATGTCCTAATAATACATTCTCAGTAGATCAGAATACAACACTGTCCTGACACATTCTGAGTAGATCAAAATGCAACACTATCCTAATACATTCTGAGTATATCAAAATGCAACACTGTCCTAATACATTCTGAGTATATCAGAATGCAACACTATCCTAATACATTCTGAGTAGATCAGAATACAACACTGTCCTAATACATTCTAAGTAGATCAGAATACAACACTGTCCTAATACATTCTGAGTAGATCAGAATACAACACTGTCCTAATACATTCTGAGTATATCAGAATGCAACACTATCCTAATACATTCTAAGTAGATCAGAATACATCACTGTCCTAATACATTCTAAGTAGATCAGAATACAACACTGTCCTAATACATTCTGAGTATATCAGAATACAACACTGTCCTAATACATTCTAAGTAGATCAGAATACAACACTGTCCTAATACATTCTGAGTATATCAGAATGCAACACTATCCTAATACATTCTGAGTAGATCAGAATACAACACTGTCCTAATACATTCTAAGTAGATCAGAATACAACACTGTCCTAATACATTCTAAGTAGATCAGAATACAACACTGTCCTAATACATTCTGAGTATATCAGAATGGAACACTATCCTAATACATTCTGAGTAGATCAGAATACAACACTGTCCTAATACATTCTGAGTATATCAGAATGCAACACTATCCTAATACATTCTGAGTAGATCAGAATACAACACTGTCCTAATACATTCTAAGTAGATCAGAATACAACACTGTCCTAATACATTCTGAGTATATCAGAATGCAACACTATCCTAATACATTCTGAGTAGATCAGAATACAACACTGTCCTAATACATTCTAAGTAGATCAGAATACAACACTGTCCTAATACATTCTAAGTAGATCAGAATACAACACTGTCCTAATACATTCTGAGTAGATCAGAATACAACACTGTCCTAATACATTCTGAGTATATCAGAATGCAACACTATCCTAATACATTCTGAGTAGATCAGAATACAACACTGTCCTAATACATTCTGAGTAGGTCAGAATACAACACTGTCCTAATACATTCTGATTATATCAGAATACAACACTGTCCTAATACATTCTGAGTAGGTCAGAATACAACACTGTCCTAATACATTCTAAGTAGATCAGAATACAACACTGTCCTAATACATTCTAAGTAGATCAGAATACAACACTGTCCTAATACATTCTAAGTAGATCAGAATACAACACTGTCCTAATACATTCTAAGTAGATCAGAATACAACACTGTCCTAGTACATTCTGAGTAGATCAGAATACAACACTGTCCTAACACAAAAATCAATCATAATACCAAAATGCATTACTGTATTCATACTCAAAGGGGAAAAAATCCCACTAGAGAGCGAAGCCCTCTTTCCTATGAGAGACCGTATGAATAAATAAATAAATAAATAAAAAATATCAATAAAAAAACAGAATCTCCCTTTTTCCATAGAGCCTCGAAACTCCTGAATGAAAATGCGACGTCGAAAAGAGAAAGAGAGAGAAAGAAAGCGAAGGGGAAGAGTACAGGGATGGGTCCTTTCATCTCGTTTTGGTATGATTGAAAATATTTTTGTGATATTCATGCGTACAGTCTCTGCTCGCCCTTTCAGAAATTCCTCTCTCTCTCTCTCTCTCTCTCTCTCTCTCTCTCTCTCTCTCTCTCTCTCTCTCTCTCTCTCTCTCTCTCTCTCTTCTTACCTTTTTTAACGATCTATATCCAACCTCCTCTTACTCCTCTCATTATCTATCTATTTAATTATTTATCTATCTGTCTATCTATCTACCCATCCTCTTTCTCTCTCTCTCTCTCTCTCTCTCTCTCTCTCTTTAACGATTTATATCCAACTTCTTCCTACTTCTCTCATTATCTATCTATATCTCTCTTTCTCTCTCTCCGTCTGTCCGTCCTTCTTTATCTGCCGTCCTAGTGATGTATTTGTCCATTTTTTAGCTGGTAATATGTTCTTTCAAGTACTAAGCAGAACATGGAATACAAACAATAAAGGCTTCTAAATACAGATAACAATAAATTTATTAAAATCCTGAAACTGATCTCCAAGCATAAAACCAATTTGCATGCATATAGAGATGCAAAGAGCTCTCTATATACGACTGGGCTTATGTGATGGACAGTATTTGGGCGCGCAAAAAGCACACACACACACACACTATATATATATATATATATATATATATATATATATATATATATATATATATATATATATATATATATATACATATATATATATATATATATATATATATATATATATATATATATATATATATATATATATATATATATATATATATATTAAGTCTTGGACGAACTATGTGCTGGCCTGTCAGAAGTACATCCGGCAGGTGCAGCTGTGTCGACATTGGAGGTTTACACGGTTAGATACAGCGGGTATCTGATGCATGCATTTGGCTTTCTGATCAAGGCCTAAGTGCATGGAGACAGTGTGATCCTTCGAACATTGAATCGGTGTCGTCACGTTTCCGGGGAGAAGTGATTAAGTGAGTGCATATGTGTTGCACTCTCTAATGGTATATTATCAGAGGAGCAGACAATCACGAGGGGACTTCGTTTTGTGGATGGGTATGATCTGCTTGTTGTGCAGTGTTTAAGAATCGCCACTGTGAAGATCTGTTATCTGAAGCCATAGAAGTGCGTAAGATAACTCATGCACACTTATATCTGTGGGAATACCCAGTTGTATCGCAGTGAAAATCCTCTGTTTCTCCATTATGGATTTTCCCGTTCTGTTCTCCATTGTGCATTTTTCTGTTTTGAATACTGATTTATTTTAACACCATTTCAGGTTTTCATATATATGTTTCTTTTAACAGGAATTCTGAGTTCGTCCTGTGAGGACGAATATTTTGGAAGTGGTGTTTATTTTAACATACTCTGTGACATTTATTGTGGTCTGGAATAAATATGACCTTTTTATTTAATTTGATGACCAGGGTGTTAGTCACTAGTATTGGTTAGTCTAGAATCATTAATTCGATGGACTGTGTATCAGAATTTCCCTTAGTTATGATTTCCATTTATATGGATGTGAGTTACTCCATTTCATGACTGTAGCTTTTACTGAATTACTTTCGTTAAATTTGCAAATAAAGTCTAGTTTTGTATCTCAGTGTTTAATTCCAGTAGGCCTTTGTTTGAGGATAGATTCAGTGAGAGGAGTCGACAGGAGAGAAAGAATGTGCTGACCCAGGGCCGGCCATTTGCTACCGGAGAATCTTAGGGAAGTAAAATGACACGACGCTGTTCTTAAAACAGATACTGTAAGAGATTATGACCCTATCCGACCTGGGTATAAGGTCATAACACACACACATATATATATATATATATATATATATATATATTTTTATAAATATTACTGCTGTTCGCCCTCGATGTAGTTAGGTGTAGGAATATTAGTCCAATTGACCTCGACAGAGAACATCTCTGCCCGCCGGCAGGGTAGGCAATTTAAAAATAACAATCACCGCCGTAGACAAATGGCGCCGCATAGGCTGGAAAGTTTGTAAACAAAATATGTTAGGGCATTAGGGACCTAAGCCTCAGAGAGGGTTTACGCTCAATGACCCCTAGTTATGGTGGCCCTTAAGCTTTATTCTATGCATTCGACGATGCCTTTGTCAAGGTCGGATTGCCCGGGGCGGTATAAGCCCTCTGGAAGAACGAAGCGAGGTCGGGTCAGTCAGAGAGAGATTCCAGCGGTCACGGAACCAGGGTGACGCTGCGTGCGTGCCCGAACGATATTCTTTATTCTTTGTTACTTTCTCTCCTACGTCTATCTTAATTAGTGAATTGGGAAGACTGCCAGAATACGACTCCTGAGGTCCCTCGTTTGCGCAGCGAATCGACGTTCACGGTAAGTCCGATTCTTGTTGAAGCTTCGTCGATTGACTAGTACTTTTCTGTATTTCACATTTTTCTTTGTTTTCTTCCTTCAGCCACCACTTAGGGTATATGTGTTTACGAAGTCTAGATTAAGTCAAATTATTTTATTGTTAGCTTCAACCCCATTATTCCAGTAAAATACCTAGGATTTAGGGTAAGCAAAATCAGGTTAAATCTCGATGCTTTTGTATGCCTCGCGTCCGAATGTTTGGGAGAACCGTTGCGTTTAAAATCAAATTCATCTCAAATATTCTTTGTTAAGGTTAATAACCCTTAACTGGCGACCTTTGGCTAATTAACGTCTGTCTTTGAGGTTAACTTTTGGCTTCAAATGACAGGTTACGTGTAATCTTGGTTTGCAGGGCCGTAAAATTTACGTAAATTGAATAATACATGATCAACCAAGACTCCTCACACGTAACATTGGCGACCTTGCGTAGAATCTAAAGTACATTTTAGAGAAAGAATCTGGAGAAAAGGAAATTAAAATTACATTAATTCCAAAAAATAAAAGTCAGATATCGAACTCCATTTCATTCTTCCAAACAAGGAACGAGGCATAATAATAAGCAGTAAAGAAAATAGTATAACAAGTGTAGCGAGAATTAGCGTAGGAAAGGGTGCAACTCGAGAGCAGAGCGAATCACAATTTGTGTCGTTTAAGAAAGGGCATTTTACCGTGTTCGGACCGTGAGAGAAGTCGTTCAAATAACGTATTCAAAGGCCGAATCGCGGAGCCCAGTTCATGTACACAAAGTAATATACTAATCGCGTCGGCAATTCCGATCGTTATTGTTTGCATATAGCGGGAATCATTCAAAAACCGTGTCAGTGAAGTAGCAAACGAACTGAAATAGTAATTTTACAATAAAGGTACCGTTCAACAACGTAAATTTACGCAGGCAAGCTAGCATTTCTCTTTTCATTCTTTGTTTAATGTCCGGGTGAGAATACGATAACAAAGACAAAGTTGTTTGGTAATTTAGTTTTCCATCCGTAACGTAAAACACTATGCATGATTGGTATATTTAAAGTAAAATCTGGATACCGGCATTTGTTGCGTTGTTTTGAATTTGTTTGAAAAAGAAAATACCCGCCATCTTCGATCCCTCCGCCATGTTCGCGGTTGTTTTGAAATTGTTCGAACTGTTTGTGAGAGAACGGCCATTTGGGGTTTCCTTCGCCGGCCGAGGCTGTTTTGAAATTTAGGCCTAACGGGACCTTGGCCGCCATCTCAACGACCTTGTTATTGTGACGTCGACTCTGCTCCCCGCCACTCTTGGGGCATATATTTTTGCTTTTCATAGCGAACCCACCTCCTAATATCTTAGCTAGGAAAAAACCAAAAGATAATTTAGGCAGGGAAAGATAGGCCTTAGTTAGGAGTAATAACAAGTTCCTATACGAATACCTACTATAAAATCATATAAAAGAAAATTTAAAATTTTACGATAAACTTTTGTGACGTCGGCTCCCGGGAAAATTAAGATAATAAAGTAATCCCTAAGGAAGCCAAGACGACGCATCTATATCATTTGTTAAGATCCATGCCATTGTGCATGTATAAAATCTTTGTTTACATGTTCTCAAGCAGCAAGAAATTCGCTGATTGAAAAATTCTCTCTCTCTCTCTCTCTCTCTCTCTCTCTCGTCATTCAAGTAAGCATTCCTAACCTAAGTGTACGTGACCCTCTTCAAAGAAAGAACGGCCGACACTAGGCTAATTAATTCGAATACAATAAACCAAACAAAAGAAACACCTCTGTCCCACAATAGATGAGGACAAGTTAAGAGTAATTACGATATAGTGATAAACTGTCGGTCACGAGTGAGGCCTGCTATCCAGACCGAAGCAAACAGTAGTTTTCACCCTCTGAAAAAAGAAGGGGCCAGCCGTTGCCGGTACTGGGACCAGCCACTCACGAGGATCTTTAAGAAAAAAAAAAAAAAAAAAAAACCAAATTCACTTTATTCCACAGTGCCAATAATTTGCAGCACTCATCACTTGAATAGCTTACTTCTCTCTCTCTCTCTCTCTCTCTCTCTTTTACCTTCCCTTTCTCTCTCATTCGATTGTTGCACTCTGCAGGGGGTGTAGAGTGCCTTTCCTCCCATATAGCCTAGTTGGACTCCAGTAGAGGGTCCCTAGGAACACATTAGCACCATAAGTGCCACCAAGCAAGAATCCAGAAAAATAAATAAAACAAAACCAAAAGGGAACACAGAAGAAAAAGTTCTTCTGGAACCTAACCTGCACCAGTGCCTAGGGATACTGAGTGCCACCAGTGTGACCTGTACACGGCACACCCAAACTACAGTGCCACCTTTTGAAAGGGTGCCACGTCATTGAAGAGACACTTCCTCGCTGCCCAAGTACGCCCAGTCGACCCGGTTAGACGCCCTTCCCCACCAGAACCATGGCAGCAGAGCATTATAAAACTTTCCTGGGGCTGGGGACGGCGGCAGGTCTCACCGGCTCGGAACTTACTACCTGGGTTAAGGAGCAAGTGGACGACTTGGCCAAGCGGGAGAAGGAAGAAAGACTCGAGCAGAGGAAGTATGAAGCCGAGCAAAGGCAATATGAAGAGGAAAGAGAAGAAAGAAGGAGACAGCATGAGTTAGCCTGCAAGGAAACTGAGTTAGCCCTAAAGGAGAAGGAGCTCGAGCTTGAGAGAGCGAAAATGGAGAATGCCGAAGCTATGGCTAGCCATCAAGCCTCCAGTCCTACACCTGCTGCATCAAACGCTCCAATTTCGAGCATCAATTCTCTAGTCCCCAAGTGGACTGAGGACGAGCCAGAAGCATGGCTGGAGGAGATCGAGGCTCTTTTCGATAACTACAGCACCACGGAGACGGAGAGAGCCTTAATACTAGCCAAGCATATGGAGGGAAAAGCCAAGGCAGCGCTTCGCTCACTGGAGAAGAGCCAGAGAGGCAACATGGCGGAAGTTCGTAGAGTCATTACAAAGGCCTACGAGATAACCCCAGAAAAATGGAGACAACGGTTCCGAGGTCTTGCCAAGGAAGTCGGCTGGTCTTGGACGGAATGGGCATGTCACAAAACCCAGTCCGGTGCACGCGCTGGTTCGACTCCTTGGCCTGCACGACGTTTGAGGATCTCTTCAATCGGACCATGCTAGAAGACCTTTTCCAATGTGTGCCAGGGCCCCTTGCAGTATATCTTAACGATAAACAGCCCTCCACACTTATGGAAGCTTGTCGCATGGCTGATTCGTGGGAAACCTTCAATCAGTCGCATAGCACCTCTCAGAAGCGAATCATCCCTCCGGCCTACCTCTCGAACTCCACTCGCCCGAAGAATGGACTGCCTAGTAGGACGACCATATGCAACTATTGCAAGAAGGGGGGCCACGCTGAAGCTGAGTGCCGATACAAACTCGGCACTAATAAGCAGCCTAACCCTACCAGCCAGGACTCCGCTCCCGATTCATCCGCTCAGCCCTCTCCTCCAACAGTTACTGCAGGCCACCGAGCCCATCCAAAAGGCCCGTGCAGATCCTGTGGGGCTGCTAGCCACTACAATGCTGGATCTCCGGCCTGTCCACATCATGTCCCCGCCACCAAATTTGTCAACCTAATCAGCACTTCATTTTCTGCTGCTGGTCCGCACCGGATCCTTTACCCCGAGAGACTGGAAACCCAGTTCATCTCGGTGGCCCCTCTTCAGAGCACTAGTCTGCCCATGACCCTTCCGGTCACAGTAGACACTGCGGCAGATATTAGCCTGATCGCCCGGGCCCAAGTGCCAGCCGGTGCTGTGGTTGACGAAGAAACGCGGTGGGAAATGAAGTGGATAGAGGGCCACACCATCACCGTTCCTACTGTACAACTCCAGGTAATGACACCTTGGGGCACGATACCCCACCGCCTTGGCGTGGTAGGTGGAATTCGGCCCGGAGTGGCCTTCTTGTTGGGTCGGGATCTTCTCTGCGGAAGCCCGTCACCACCGCCACTCCGCAGCCACGTTACCTCCTCCACGGCGGCCCCAGTTGTAACTCCCAAAAATGACAAACCTCCACCTTCCGCCCACCAAAGTGGTCCGCGGAAGGGGCGCCACCCAACCTATTTCAGGCCTAGCCCTCTCCAATCGCGAAGGGCTGGCCCACCAAGAGGTCCTCCCCCTCCGCGAAGAGAGATTCAGGAGGAGCAGTACCGCTGCAGGACGTGCAAGCGGGCAGACCACTCCACAAATTGGGAGGGCTGCCCAAGCAAACAACGCCCAGCGGACGCCCCCGAACAAAACTCTAGGAGAGGCTACGATCTCCTGCTGGGGCAGGAATCTCTGCCGCAGCCAAACCCAAGTCGTCCGAGAGGTATTGCACCTCCGGACCCCTTGTCAGGCATGCCTGACCCTCAACTGCTGCCAGTGCCACTTGCGAGCACTGAGCAGTGCCAGACTCCGTCCGCCACGGACGTTGAGCTACCAATGGAAAAGGCCTCTATGCCGGGTCTAAATCATGAGGCGAATCCTCCTCCGGGAGATTTAGGGTTCCCCATGCAGTTGATCATCGCGACTGGAGAGCCTCCAGCACCCGAAGCTTCTTCTTCACAAAATTTGATTCCAGGGGATGAACCCCTGGAGGATCGAAATGGTACCCCTTCCTTGGAAGACCAGGAACTGGCATCCTCGGACGCAGAAGTCGAGATCGCTCTCGCTCCGGTTGTCGCAGCAGCCGGAGTAGGGAGTCCTCCCGCAGCTTTTGCAGTTGCCCCTGACTTCGCGCCCGCTAGCCCTTCTGGCCTGTCCCGGAGTTGGTGCTCTCATCACCTGCTAGGCCAGCTACTGATAGGCCTTGGAGGAAACCGAAGAAGAAGAAGAAGAAGGGCGGAAGAGAGCCCAGTAGTTGCCGAGCTATACGCTCATCCTGGCACTAGTGCCCTCTCGGCACAGTGCCCTAACATCTAAGAGTGATCCTGGCCCCTTGCCCAGAGAAGGTAGCCAGTGTGATCTCTTCCTTTTATTTGTACCTAGCCTAGGCCACCTTAAAGTACAGTACATCAATTTAGTAACCTTGTTCTTTCCACTTACCACCGAGCCGCAGTAATCATGTAAGTAGCCTAACTAATTTCAGTAATCTCAACTATTGTGAAACGAGCCACGATGCTCGTGACACGCATGGCCTAAGACCTCAGTGAGGCACCCATTTATCATATGAGGCAACCCTCATGAATTAACTAGTAAATTTTAATTGTATTAAACATAAACCATGTTGTAATTTAGTTAGAATATTAACTCTTATGTTGGTGCTACGGTCGGGTTAGGATAGGTTAGGCTAGGGAATATCATAGAACGTACCACTAGGCTAGGTCTAAAACACATCTTGATTGTAGGAGGTAGCCTATAATAACCGTGAGCACCTTCCAGTACTATTAGAATTAGGTAAAGTAGTGAAAATAGCTCATATCCTATCTAGGGTTAGGTAGTTCTGTAGCTAGGTAGGCTAACCAGGACTAATCTGCTCAGGGGAAGGAGAGTAACCTACGAGAGGCGAACAGCTTGCTTAGTATAGACCTTCACGCCCGAAAAGGGAGTGAAGGCCCTCTTAAGGGGGGGAGCTTTTATAAATATTACTGCTGTTCGCCCTCGATGTAGTTAGGTGTAGGAATATTAGTCCAATTGACCTCGACAGAGAACATCTCTGCCCGCCGGCAGGGTAGGCAATTTAAAAATAACAATCACCGCCGTAGACAAATGGCGCCGCATAGGCTGGAAAGTTTGTAAACAAAATATGTTAGGGCATTAGGGACCTAAGCCTCAGAGAGGGTTTACGCTCAATGACCCCTAGTTATGGTGGCCCTTAAGCTTTATTCTATGCATTCGACGATGCCTTTGTCAAGGTCGGATTGCCCGGGGCGGTATAAGCCCTCTGGAAGAACGAAGCGAGGTCGGGTCAGTCAGAGAGAGATTCCAGCGGTCACGGAACCAGGGTGACGCTGCGTGCGTGCCCGAACGATATTCTTTATTCTTTGTTACTTTTTCTCCTACGTCTATCTTAATTAGTGAATTGGGAAGACTGCCAGAATACGACTCCTGAGGTCCTCGTTTGCGCAGCGAATCGACGTTCACGGTAAGTCCGATTCTTGTTGAAGCTTCGTCGATTGACTAGTACTTTTCTGTATTTCACATTTTCTTTGTTTTCTTCCTTCAGCCACCACTTAGGGTATATGTGTTTACGAAGTCTAGATTAAGTCAAATTATTTTATTGTTAGCTTCAACCCCATTATTCCAGTAAAATACCTAGGATTTAGGGTAAGCAAAATCAGGTTAAATCTCGATGCTTTTGTATGCCTCGCGTCCGAATGTTTGGGAGAACCGTTGCGTTTAAAATCAAATTCATCTCAAATATTCTTTGTTAAGGTTAATAACCCTTAACTGGCGACCTTTGGCTAATTAACGTCTG
>NC_089750.1:63022206-63047206 GCF_040412425.1 Macrobrachium rosenbergii
CAATAAACTGAGCGTTAATGACTCTTGCAATAAAACTGAACGACCTATTGCGAGTGGCAAGGGTCATAATGAGACGCAAAAGCCAATAAAATAAGTCATCCATTAGTAATGAGACGAAACCAATGGAAACGATGACTCTCCCTTACAGATGGTAGGCGGATGGTATTCCATTTGGCACTCTACAAAGATTACGTCACAGACGATCATAATCATTTATTCCATTTGGCACTCTACAAAGATTACGTCACAGACGATCATAATCATTCATTCCATTTGGCACTCTACAAAGATTACGTCACAGACGATCATAATCATTCATTCCATTTGGTACCCTACAAAGATTACGTCACATACGATCATAATCATTCATTCCATTTGGCACCTTACAAAGACTGTGTCACAGACAATCATAATCATTCATTCCGTTTGGCACTCTGCAAATATTGTGTCACAGATGATCATAATCATTCACTCCAATTGGCACCCTGCAGAGACTGTGTCATAGACGATCATAATCATTCATTCCATTTGGCACTCTGCAAATATTGTGTCATAGATGATCACAATCATTCATTCCATTTGGCACTCTGGAAAGATTGTGTCATAGACGATCATAATTATTCACTCCATTAGGCACTCTGGAAAGATTGTGTCACAGACGATCATAGTGATTCATTCAGTTTGGCATTCTGCAAAGATTGTGCAAAGTTCTAGCTAGCTGCAAAATACCTCTGAAGTTAATTTACATTAGTGTAGGCATGCGACAATTCTGAAAACCCTAATCTGTACCAAAACCTAAGATTTCCCAGTTAAAATAAGTTAAGTATAGCTTAGTTTTACCAGACCACTGAGCTGATTAACAGCTCTCCTAGAGTTGGCCCGAAGGATTAGACTTATTTTACGTGGCTAAGAACCAATTGGTTACTTAGCAACGGGACCTACAGCTTATTGTGGAATCCGAACCACATTATAGCGAGAAATGAATTTCTATCACCAGAAATAAATTCCTCTAACTCTTCATCAGCCGGCCGGGGGAATTGAACTCCGGCCCATCGAGTGTCAGTCTGAAGCTCAACCGACTCAGCCAACGAAGGGCTTCCCAGTTAAAATAATTGCCGGAACTTGGCCATTTCGTAAACCTAGCAAAATCAACGTTCAATGCAACATATGAACTAAATACCACCCAATTCTCAGTTTTTCAATAGTGATCTGAGGCTTTACCTACAGATAACTGCGGAACCTCGCCGATCTTGTGAATCAACAAAGAAAATAACAGATGCAAGGTGAATAACAATGGAAAGCAATCAAGTGATTGTGCGAACAAAGGTGAGACGGACAGAAAGATGAAGGGTACACAAAAGGACAGACAGGAGTCTGCATTTGCTATGTCCTTCCATCAGCTCTGCGAGGAATAACAACAGGGGGAAAAGAAAATGGGAAAAAAAAAACGGCTCTCATGAAAAAAACGGCTCTCATGAAAAAAAAAATTGGCCCGCATCTAATGACCTCGCTAACCAGGTTAATTTCGCTGTTAATTACCCATGGCAATAGCTTCCCAAATATAATTGAAAAACCAGAATTGAATCATATCAGATGCGCGCTTCACTCTTGCTCCTCTTAATTATAAGGTCCAAAATATACTAAAAAAAAAAAAACGAAGAGAACTAGACGTCATAGGCAGGGAACACTGGCTATATCTCAGAAACATACGACGTTAAAACTTGAGATTTGAGACCGCAAATAAAGAAGCAGCTCCTGTTTATTATGAAGTAAAAAAACTAATAAAATAACGCTAAAGAGAAATAAGCAACATAGGCAGGGAATAATGATTATTTCAGGATCATAAAACTTCAAACATTAAGATTGGACACCACTAAATGAAGGCGGTAAGTTAACGGTAATAATCTCACAGGAAAGAAGGAAATGAAAACATTTTTCAGACATGAAAGCGACATCAGAGATAGCGTATACCTCCGCCTGAAGAATTACAGCGACCCATTTCCAAACCTCATCAACTCTTCGTTGACCTTTGGTCATTGCCTTCAGAAATTTATCTGAAATCCATTAACCTATTTCACAGATATCCTGTGTGCAGAGACATTTCCAAAATCATTTAGTTTTTATTAATAACTATCTATATTTATCTATATTCTACACACGTTCAGTCGCATAGTCATTTAAAAATGTAATTCTTTCCTAAGACTAGGTTTTTTTTTTATATTTCCTTTGACATCAAAGTATTTTTCTTTGAGTTTTCTAACACTATTTAGGTCCAACACATGCTGCAAGTATGTTGTAGACAATTAAACGTATAATTTTGAATGGAAACGATGTTTCTGTTTCCAAAATGCAAAATTTAGTTTGTGAAATGGTTACGTTTCCGGAAAAAAAGATTTTGAAACATTTCTAACATGAAACTTGAATAATTTAATAAAAAAAACTTTCTACTAAGTGCACATCTTCAAAATAAAAAATGTTGAAGAGTCTTCAGTTCCCTTATTTTCTTATCTCATCTTCATCGCTGATATGAAATTACACCAATCTAGTGCATTCCTGATTTATGGACCCATCATTCTAATCATTTCCATTCCTGATTTATGGACCCATCATAAGTAAGAACACACATACTACACTCACACTCTCTCTCTCTCTCTCTCTCTCTCTCTCTCTCTCTCTCTCTCTCTCTCACACACACACACACACACACACACGCGCGCACGCACAAACGAAAACCACCTCAGAGCCTTCAATTTTTTTGTAGAGCTGCAAAACGAAGAAAACCGCCTTCTTGGAGCCACAAATTTTCGTGAGTCTGGTACAATCGTCAATGGGTCAAAATAAGTCCTGAGAGCCACCTGAATGATTACCCATGCAAAATGACAAGAACTTGTGGGAGGTAATGAGGTATGTGCACTGACCACACTGGCATCCAGCTCGCCTGCACAAACAAGTTGGTGCAAACAAAAGAACGCTTTTTCTTTTGTTTATCCACTCCAATTAGCAAAGGAATCAAAGAGTGTGTAACGATCAAAAGAACCAGGAAGACCATCAAAATAATTGCACAGAGAGAGAGAGAGAGAGAGAGAGAGAGAGAGAGAGAGAGAGAGAGAGAGAGAGAGAGAGAGAGAGATATTAGAATGAACAAATATGGCACACATCATATCCATACATCTATCTTTATATATATATATATATATATATATATATATATATATATATATATATATATATATATATAATGCTAATTTAGAATACGTTTTCCCCCCAACGGACGGGGCCGGAGGTGGATCGAGTGTAAACATTCCCTGCCCTGCCTATTACCCATCACTGCTTAGGTCAACAGGGGTACCGCATTTCTTCCGCTTTTTTTTTTTTTCTTTGTTTTAAACCTATTCTCGCGATCCTCCACAGTAAAAACGCTTCTCAATCTCCTCCATTTATCCAACTAAATGCTTCTCACCCTCCCTTGTTCTTAGTGTTTTACTTTTTCCCTGCTTAATCACGACTTATCGCCGCTAGCAACTGGTCCCTAATGTTTGTCACAAGGTTCAGTAAGATTTGCTTTTTCACACTGGGCTTTCGCCTTCTGCTTCATCCAAGCGTGGAACCGGCGTAAGTATGAATGATTTCCCATAGCGGCAACGCTGTCAGGAAATACCAGGAAGTATTCCGGATGAGAAATGCTCTTTCAAGTCCGAGGCGCGAAGAGTATCGAGGGAAATACGGAAGCTCTTGAGCGTGGTGCAGAAGGAAACTTTCTCAAAGATGAGAAGGGCGGAGAGCGTCCGGGAATACTTCGTGGGTGGGCATGAGAAAAAGCCATTGTGATGCGGAATACGTTGTGCTCTATGATGCCTTTCCTTTTCCCAAACTCTTATAAATAACAACCATTAAAAGTTAGTGCTGTCAATCCTCTTGAGGTTAACCCCACTCTTTTTTTTTCTACCCCATTCTGCTTCTTGTGTTCTTGGGGCTAAGACCGTATGAAGGCAATAGGATGTCGTCACACAAGCCTTTGACTAAAACCATTTGGAAGCCGCAACATTTCTCATAAGAATATCGCCTGAGAAAACGGGATTTGGGTTTTGATGCTGTCATAATTATTAGTGAGAGACTCTCCCTCTTCGACCCACCAAGTGTCTCGAGAATAATCAGACTCTGAGCCCAGTGCCCCCTCTGATCTGACAATGAATAGAGAGTAAATGCAAATTGGCCATGCATAATTCAATTGCCGCATTGGATATAACGGTTTTATCTGACTGTTATGACTATTTTATTCAGTTAATTATCATAAGTATTTACTTCTAACTGTAATGACTCTCATGCAATTAATCATTAACACAATCATTCGCTCATCATAATCATTCATCCTCACTCTCTCTCTTCATCGCTGTAAAAATAGTTATCGTGCGCATAAGGTCCTTGCATGTATCTTTTCCCACAGATGACCCCTGTGGCATTTCATTAAAATCCTCCGGCAGTCGTCTTACCACCCTCCACACACTAAAGACATTACCTGCAATCTCATTCCCAATTTCCTTTCTTCCCGCTTTGACTAGAATGAATGATCAACATTAAGGCAACATCTATTTTTCAAACAACTTTTCCAACATCAAGAACTTATAAAATTTACCTAAATAAGGTAACATCTAGTATACGGACTCTCACCTCATTTCGCAAAATTGTTTGGAAGGGTCATTTGGACGAGAGAGAATAGAACAGAATATAAAATTTAGGCCAAAGGCCAAGCGCTGAGACCTATGTGGTCGGTCATTCAGTGCTGAAACGGAAATTGACAGTGAAAATGTATGAAAGATGTAACAGGAGGAAAACCTCGCAACTGCACTATGAATCAACTGTAAGAGAGGGTAGAAAGTAAGGCAGACGAAAGAGATTATGAACGGAGGTACGGTGAAAGGAAAAAATTGGGTTGCAGCTACGGGCAAAAGGGACGCTGCGAAGAACCTTAAGTAATACCTACAGTGCAACGCATGAGGTGCACTGGCAGCACTACTCCCCTACGGAGAGAGAGAGAGAGAGAGAGAGAGAGAGAGAGATAATGATGCCAATAATTATCTGCATAATAAAGTCATTACAATTTGAACTAATCGTTATACCCACTGCAGCGCTGCTGCATATTAAGTCGGTATTAATTCACACCCATTAAATATTCTGTCTCGTCAACGAGCGAGTGAGGTCGACGGGTTGATGGTAACTCGCTGGGTGCGTGTTGGGGAAAAAGGATTAGGTTCCTCAACCTCTAAGCGAAACGTACTCAACAACTCCATTCTGACGCATCCTTGAAGTATTCTTGGACGCCTTTGCACCAAAAACTTACTTTCCGAAAGTTTCGTTTTCACCGTATGGTTCATAAATGCACCGCACGAGGCGTCACGAACTCACTTGCCTCTTTCAAAATGCTACCCCACGCTCCCTGGCGTTCCAAACTTGGAATGGGCGCTTCTTATCGGGAATAACTTTTGATCTTTCTTAACGGCGTTGCTGGTATGGGCGAATCTACTCTTTTTTTATTATTTTTTTGAGTCATCTGGCATGTTGTTTACGTTTCAAAGTTACGGCCGATTATCTCTGAACGAATACAGTCAAGTTATAATTAAAGTCGTGTTTAATCTCAACCTTGAATTCCAATGAAACTGATAGCTTAGGAGAACACTTGATTAAGCATACAATCTCTATCTCTCTCTCTCTCTCTCTCACACACACACACACACACACACATACTCACACTTACAAACACAACACACATATACAGTGTATATATGCATACATATATATATACATATCAAGTGTGTGTATATATATATATATATATATATATATATATATATATATATATATATATATATATATATATGTTACAGTCAACACGCGTAATCAGTCATTACGCGTAATGACTGAAATTTCAGTCATCACGCGTAATGCACTTAGGGACATTTGATCCCCCAGGAGCTAGTACTAAACACGGCGAAATACATTTGACCCCAGGGACTAGTACTAAACCCGGCGAAACAGCGTAGGTGACTCACTGTTTCGCCGTGTTTAGTACTAGCTCCTGGGGGGATCAAATGTCCCCTAAGTGCATTACGCGTGATGACTGAAATTTCAGTCATTACGCGTAATGACTGATTACGCGTGTTGACTGTAACATATATATATTATTACAAACATGAAACTACGAGTATATAAGCAAAAAGGTCGTATACGAAAAATGGTACAAGGAAAGAAAAATTAAAAAAAGACACTAAAGACATTACGTCATGGTAATAAGCATCAGAATAGTGTGACGAGAGCCCGTTCGCAACACAGATATCCAAAATGAATAAATGTGGTTATTCACTTATTACTGTGGTTGTTCAGAAAGAGCGTTCTTTCGTAAGGAACGTGACAAAATGCGATGAACTAGCACTGAATAGCTGTTTCTTCCCTTTACAGCCTTGCTTTTTAACATATTCGCTCCTATCTCCTGTTTTTTTCTGCTTCTTATAGTCTTGTATTTATCAAAAGTTGGTTCTATCATTTCCGCAGGGATTAGAACCCAGTCTCTTTCTTCTCTATTCTAATCTGTAATGAATGCTAGCCTACGGAAGGACAGTATCTGGATAATAATAATAATAATAATAATAATAATAATAATAATAATAATAATAATAATAATAATAATAATAATAATAACAGATTCACAATTTCGTGAAAGACAATCTGTGTAATAAAAAATACACATTTATATAGTAAATATATTACTATGTAAAATAAACCAAAGGCTTTCGAACACTTGAACGTTCAAATGTTGGAAAGCCTTTGGTTTATTTTACATAGCAATATATTCACTATATAATTGTAGATTTCTCATTACACAACAACAACAACAACAACAATAATAATAATAATAATAATAATAATAATAATAATAATCCTTCTAGAGTGGTTACTACCTTCAAACCGTCATTTCCATCAAAATAATTACTGCCATATGGTCAGAAATGAACATTCTCCAGCAATTATTCCAAAGACAACAGTCACCATGAAAGGGAATGACTGGCAGATAATTATTGCGGCGGTGTTGTTGCTTCTGTTGTGATGATGAAGATGGTCCTTAAAAATTCTGGTTCCAAAATGATTACATCATCACAGCCATCGTGAGAAAATGGTGACACGATGAAATGTTGATAGTGATGCAGTTGACAAAAACTGGTCACAATACTTCATAACCAAGTCGGCAGTCTGGCTTTGAAGTCAAGACTTCCAGGAGGTACTGGGTGTCATGATCTTTGTGAGAGGACGGAAGTGTTTTGGAAAGCTCGCTTTATGCACGAAGAGGACAATATATTATACTAGAAGATGGCTTACAGTCACTTTCCGTCTTGTTGCCTTAATAACAGCAGGAACGTAGCAGACTCTCTCTCTCTCTCTCTCTCTCTCTCTCTCTCTCTCTCTCTCTCTCTCTCTCTCTCTCTCTCTCTCTCTCTCTGCTGAAATTACACATTTAGATATACGTTAATATTACTGACATACGGTCTTGATTTTCTGTTTCTCCCTATCAATTGACATTATACACATAGTTAGGTGTAGCTGTTTGTATCAGCATTACTGGCATCTGCTCTCTCTCTCTCTCTCTCTCTCTCTCTCTCTCTCTCTCTCTCTCTCTCTCTCTCTCATCTCGGCCTATCGAATAACGACAAATAGTTTCTCTCTAATAATCAGTCGTTACTGCGTAAGTTACGGTAGATTTGGTTATTCCAGACTGAATTAAAACATCAGAATCGATTTGGGAAAACAGCATTATGCTCAAATTCTAAAATGGTGCTCTCTTCTGTCAATGATAAATTTGGAAAGTAATTATCACACAAGCTGTATTCGCCTACATCTAACAATAGCGGTTTTAACTTTCCACTTTTAATGTTATCAAGCAAATAAAACATATTTACCTGGATATCTAGTAAGAACGCCAAAGTGAGAGAGAGAGAGAGAGAGAGAGAGAGAGAGAGAGAGAGAGAGAGAGAGAGAGAGAGGGGGGGATTCCTTGGTTCTTTCAAGTTTTCACTACCAAAAATTCTATTTTTTTATTTTACATGTTATAATAAACAAGTAAAACATGCGCCGAAGTTTCTTCGGGGCAATCGAGCTTTCTGTACAGCGTATAATGCTGTATGAAACTTTCAGCCACGGCCCATGAAACTCAGCCACGGTCCGGTGGTGGCCTGTGATGTTGGTACCTATAGCGGTGCCAGAAGTACGAATATGGCTAACTTCAACCTTAAATAAAATAAAAACTACTGAGGTTAGAGGGCTGCAATTTGGTACGTTTGATGATTGGAGGGTGGATGATCAACATACCAGTTTGCAGACCTCTAGCCTCAGTAGTTTTTAAGATCTGAGGGCGAACAGAAAAAGTGCAGACGGACACACAAAACCATCGACATAGTTTTCTTTTGCAGAAAACTATAAATGACATTCACTGGTCGGCAGGATTACAGCCTCAAGCTGCCGAACAATTTCGCAACACTTATTAAAGGATGTGCCTGATGCTGTCAAAACAGCTCGGCTACAGCAGTCCTATGACCTCCCAGCAGGAAGAGGAGGAGGAGGAGGAGGAGGAGGAGGAGGAGGAGGTTATCTCCAAGGGTTGGTCACCCAAGCGAAAAAAACAAATGGCGCACAGCCTCGACTTAATGATTCTCGAGAGTTCGAGAGCGAAAGTTCCGAAGCAGAAGTTTCGAGTGACTTTTTTTTATCGATGAAAAGCGACCTGAAGCCTTTCGCGCGTGAGATGCTTTTAATCGCCACTGCGGTAACGATCCGCAGACTTAATGTACATTGTATATGGCTAGTACTTGGATGGGTGACCACCAAAGGAACCAGCGGTGAGGCAAAGGTAACGCTGGGAGTTGCAAATATATGAAATTTTCGCTCAGAATATGGAACATATATTTTCCAGACTGTACAAACTGTGACGTGATTTCGACACTTAGTTTTCGGTAAAAGCAAACTACCGAGATGGCTTTTTGTCTGTCCGTCCGCCCTCAGATCTTAAAAACTGCTGAGGCTACAGAGCTGCAAATTGATATGTTGATCGTTCATCCTCCAATAATCAAACATAACAAATTGCAGCCCTCTACCCTCAGTGGTTTTTATTTTATTTAAGGTTAAGGTTAGCCGTGGATCGTGCGTCTGGCAGCGCTTTCCGGAGGCGTCGCCAACGCGCCTTCACTTGACCGTATCTGGGGAGCAACTGAGCGCTTCCCGGTCGTAGCTGAAAGTTTCATACAGCATTATACGTTGTACAGAAAACTCGATTGCTCCGAAGAAACTTCGACGCATTTTTTACTTGCCTACTAATGTTACTGAACCTAACTTAACGAATATCATTCGGAATAATAAACAAACGCATATGGTCGCTAAGCCTTATGAAAATGGATCACAATGACCTTCCTGGACCGAGAACTAAACGCCTAAGTGTCTTCTGCTTGACGTAACAACTAATCGGAGATGACCAGAACACTTCGTCTTCCGCATTTCTCAATTTTTTTTTTTATTATTCAGTTTATTAATCAAATCATGCAATGATTTTTCCTCAAGGTCAGATTATATTACCATCTACTTCCTGTGGGCCACGAGACCTCTGAATCCGGAAGCTTTAGCCTACATTTTAAAGACCATATCGGATTTTTCGTTTGTCCTTCAGTTTTACTTCAACGAATGTGCAACCTTTACCTAATAACATAATAATCCGTAACTGAACACAACCCACATTTTGTAATCTAACTTTTCGAGGTGATACCATACCCTGACCAATCACAGAAGGAGAATAGCACCCAATATATATATATATATATATATATATATATATATATATATATATATATATATATATATATATATATATATAACAAATTGAAAGTTGGCCAAGAAATCATTATATACCTAAGTTATCAGGACTGCAACGAGATCATATTTATTTTCAACTGTGTTTGAGGCAACTCCCTAGAAAACAACAGTATAATGAAAGCGTTGTAGTTAATCTTTTTTTAAATGATATTACTATACAATGTTGCTTCACTTCTCGACTATTATTATAACTGTAATATCATTATCATTCAAAATTAGCAAATATGGCTAACTGCAATTATAACAGCACTAACTAGAGCGCATAACTCCGCCAGTAGTAGCCCACGTAACTAATACACTAGATCCGGATACTTGTTGGTCTCGGCTAGAAATCTTGGCCACATGTTGAATGAACACAACCTCCGTCTATCCATAATAGAAGTTATTTATTATTAGTACGTAGTGTTAGTGAATCTAAGGTCCATGATTCCTGGATTTCGATTGTTTGAACTGAATTGAATTTAATATAGAATTTAGGCCAAAGGCAAAGCTCTGGAACCTATTAGGTCATTCAGAGCTGAAACGGAAATTGACAGTAAAAGGTCTGAAAGGGGTAACAGGAGGAAAACTTCGCAGTTGCACTATGAATCAACTGTTAGGAGAGGGTGGGAAGAAGATGGAAGAAAGAGAATATAAAAGGAGGTACAGTAAAAGGAACGAAAGGGGTTGCAGCTAAGGGCCGAAGGCGCGCTGCAAAGAACCTTGAGTAATGCCTACAGTGCGCCGCATGAGGTGCATAGACGGCACAACCCCTTACGGGATTCGATTCTTTGAATGTTGGACCAATTAAAGGCCAAATAGTTTTCATGGCCACAATTCTTTAAACCTTGCTTACTAATAATCAATCACTCGGAGGGGGTAACTGTATGAAGGTTAAAATCGCAATTAACAAAATCCGTTAATTTTAACCAAGTTTTATCAAATCCGTTCATCCGTTCTTGAGATATCCTAATCACAAACACACAAACCCACTAACAGTGGTGAAAGCGTGGGTGCCTACACGATTGGTTGGTCAGAGTTCAGACGTCTATATCAGCCTCTTATCTTCTTTACCACTATCACACTGCCTTTAGGCAAGGGTCCGTGTAGCTTTAACGTAAGCATTTAACCAATGTCTTGGCGGAGATAACAATCATAATGATAACTACAATAGTGAAAATATTAAAACTAACATCATCAACAACAATAATAATGACAATAGTAACAAACAGGGAACTCGTTTAAACAAGTCCTCATCTACGAAAACTATCTCGAAAGAAAAGAATGACAAATGCTGGAGATGAGTGTGTCAGCATCGCCTAATTAAATGAATTATTCATTATGGGCCTATAAACTCTCGCACTCTAAAAACCACAAACCGGTTTATAAATACATGCTCATTGTTTTAATAAACGCAACAATTCAATCCTTTGTTTAAGCAAACTGTGTTTGAGAGAGAGAGAGAGAGAGAGAGAGAGAGAGAGAGAGAGAGAGAGAGAGAGAGAGTTTCACTCAACTTAGTTTTCGCAGTACTGAAAAATTGCAAATGGAGAGGGCGAGAGACAATTTACTTAACTTCTTTTGTTCTTTACCTAAATGTGTACAGTTTATTACACTTGTACACAGAAAGAGAGGATTCATTTAATGGGATATCTGAAATATTTAAACTTGACATTTTGGAAAGCGCTGTAACGACGAGAAATAAAATCAACACTATTTTCTTTCCATCATACGCCTTTTTAACCACTGAAAAGGTGGCCCTCGAGAGTATTAGAATTTCCGTTCTCAAAACGTCTGTTTGGGGTGAGGCTGAAAGCCCATGCCTCCTGTTCTTTTCCTGCAGGAAAGGTCCAAAAAACGTCTCAACATTGTGGAATCGAGTTGTGGTCTCTTGCTACTACGCTGACGTCACTATCTTACTGTATATATATACAAAATATATGTATATATATATATTTATATATATATATATATATATATATATATATATATATATATATATATAATTTATATATGTATGTATGTGTATATATATATATATACAGTATATATATATATATATATATATATATATATATATATATATATAATATATAAGTCCGAGTGGATCTTGTTTGTCCTTCTCTGGGGGACAGTAGGGGAAACACGACACACCCACCGTCCCCCTGCAAACCAGTTTGTCCGCCACGGGTGTGGGCGGGGTAGGTAGGGGAACAGAAGGGTAGGGGAGACCTCCACCCTCCTCCTGCAAACTAGTTTGTCCGCCCCGGGTGGGGGCGAGGTACTAGCGGATCGGGAAGTTTGGGGAGACAGCAGTGCCAGGTTCCAGCGCACGTACAGTGCTCCAACAAGCTCGCATATATATATATAAATATATATATATATATATATATATATATATATATATATATATATATATATATATATATATATATATATATATATATATATATATATAGTCATCACGATCATCATCGCCGCATAAAGCAACATTCATCTACAACTTCCCTTCTCATAGTTTTCATCGATGTATTTCTGGGGTCTTTTACTCTTCTGCTGCACACAGGAACCCTCATGACACTATAACGTTCTATTCTCCAAGACGTTGTGCCGAAGGAGAAAATACGACAGGTGCAGTATATATATATATATATATATATATATATATATATATATATATATATATATATATATATATGTATGTATATATACTGTTCCTGTAGTATATATATTTGTGACTTCATCAATGGCTTGGAAATAAAGTCGAAACCGGTCAGGTCTCTTATTTTTCACCTGTGGTAATGTGTGATATATATATATATATATATATATATATATATATATATATATATATATATATATATATATACTGCACCTATGTATATTCAACATTAGGGCAACTACTTGGAAATTATAATTTTATGATAAGGCTAGAAAGGATTTTATTCTGCGAGGTTATGATTAACTTTATCACCAGGCTGAAATTATTAAACATAAAAGTGCGCTGGCAATATTATTTAATATATATATATATAAACATATATACAGTACATATATATATATATATATATATATATATATATATATATATACATACACATACATACAAAACCTTAATTAACTGCTTCCCTTCCGTCTACGATTATAACCTCGGCCTTTCCTATAGTGAAATTGCAAACTTCCTTCCACACATCTGAGAAACTGCCTTCCATACGACGAGCGCGCGCGCGCGCGTGTGTGTAGACATTGAAATGGCTAACAAGATTTGCGTGCCTCCGCCCATACCTGTTAACAGCGAGATGGTTTCGAAATTGGATCTCGCGAGAGGCAGAGGAGGAAGAAGAGGAATAGGAAGAGAAAAAGTTGATAGAAGAGAATTAAAGGACAACAAAAGCTGGGGCACGCGGAGAGGCCGTGAACATGAAAGTAGGCGCGTGAGACCCGAATTTTTATAAATTATGTATATACTCGTACAAACACCAGAATATAAGAGGAAGAAATCAATAACACGAATTACGATGTTACATGCCATTTGCTCACTTTCCTCAGAGCAAGACTTTCTTCGTGTATTACAGTCGTCTATTATCTTTCCTTCTTCAACTTAAGTTATTTTCCAAATACTGAAATGATCCAGCCCTATGAGAGCTGAAAGTCAGCTCAGTGGTCTGGTTAAACTACTTTAATAATAATAATGAAATGTTCTACACAAACGAACATACAAACTTCAAGTCAAGACCTCCACGAAGGAGTGAAAATGCCAGTATTTGCCAGAAATGCCCAGAACTAAATTCATGTTTCCGAAATATATAAAACGTCGGCCAAATAAGAGATACTTTAGGAATAAAACCGAGACTGGTGCTATTGAAGGACAGCTCAAATACACAAATATGAAGAAAATTTAAAGCTTTCCTCCAGTGTTTTCAATACTTGACCACATGTTATTTCCGGTCACGGACTTTGTCTGAGGCTGCGTCTACTTTGCAGAGCCTGGCTTACTCTCCAAACATTATTCTCTGTCCCCACACATCTGAAAATATTGCTTATAAGAAACCTCTTCCTATTTTCGCGTGGCCTTTCTTGTGGTTTTGTAGTAAAAGGAGGACTTAATCGCATATCAGACCCGTATGAAGTGTCAAAAGGGGATGAGGCTCCTCGGGGAAATTGCCAACTCCACCTTTGGTAAGACGTCGGACTCACCAGGTAGAAATTTTGCCTCCAACAGCGATAATTCAGACCGCAAAAGATTTTCCCTCTTTTTTTTATTCAATTTGCTCTTGTTTGATGGCTTGATGCTCATTTTCCCCTCTCCCTAACCTCTAACATTCCTAATTTTATCTCTCTCTCTCTCTCTCTCTCTCTCTCTCTCTCTCTCTCTCTCTCAAAATTTTTTCAAATTCTCCACACGTCATTCTCTACTATCGGATTGCTTCTTTGCATTTTACATAAGTTTATTTTTAATTCTGAAATCATAGGGTATGCTGCAAGCTTCAGAATGATGAAGTTTCGGGATAAACAGAAGAGCTTCATACCATATACCACCCCAGGTGGTCATGGGCGCTTACGTCCCAACAACATCTATCATTCATTGGTGGTTAATAGCTGGTTTTCGTTGGTGGTTAACATCTGGGTTTCATTAAAGATCAACATCTGGTCTTCTTTGGTGGTTAATCATCCGAGTAAACTAGAGACACCATTGTGCAAAAATAAACTTCTATCTACTTCCGAATAACGCATGTTTTTTCATCTTCGTTTTCTTTAGCAACGATCTACGTCAAATCTGACACACTTCAGGCATAAAACCAAAACCGGTGCTATTCAAGAACAGCTCAGTCTTCTTCTACCATTCATAACAAGCACACTAGTATACAAATATAAAGAAAATTTTAAACCTTCCTCCAATGAGACCATGAGAAATATAGTACGTATATACATCTATACCAACAATCGAACAAGCAGACTGTGATAAGCCTGACTCGCTCCTCGTCCCATGGAGCGCTGGCAGAAAGGAATCAGGCCAAGGGAACAGAAGACGCCATCTATGATAATGTTTGAGAAAACATTCAGAATCGAGGCTTCTCCCTTTTTCCCCTTGAGGAAACGTCTACAGCTGTACCAACATAAAACCTTGACCTTTTCCTTCGGTGCTCGTCAACCGTGAATCGAGTCCCCCATATTATTCTCAACGTAAAGATGGAAAAGTTCAAGAAAATTCGGGACAAGTCTTTTTATTCACTCTTTCTAAGTCTAAAATTTGCTTTAAACTTCTAGAAGTACGAATATAGAAACCAGCAGACATTAAATAACCAAAACACAAACAACTTTAGTCTCAGAAACTTCTAATTCCAATTAAAATAAATATGATTTTCGTTTTGTGCCGATGATTCTGCTTAATTCTGCATCCTTAAACAAAAAATAGAAGATAAACAATAATAATTAAGGCATTTTTCAGGACTAAGAGGCTTTGCAGCATCATGCCAAAATAAAACTCACTTTTCTAAAGCTCCAAGAAGAACTTGATAACCATATTAATCAAATATTCCGAGAGGACGGAGAATTTCACTCGGATCTCCTCCACGTCAGACGACGTCGTTGAATGAGACGAATTCAAAAAAGCTCAGGATTCAACTTCCGGGAAAATGATTAAAGCATAACTTCGAGGAAGTTTTAATATGCATTCGCGGATAGAACAGAGAGATAAACGCGTCTCTGCTTGGCATGTTTCAGATGAAACGCTGGTTTAATAGATTCTATTATATTTTAATACAGTAGATTCTATAATTTTTTAATACGCTAGATGCTATTATTTTTTAAAACAGTAGGTTCTATCATTTTTAATACAGTGGATTCTATCATTTTTTAAATACAATCGATTCTATTATTTTTTAATACAGTAGATTCTATTATTTTTTAATACAGTAGATTCTATTATTTTTTAATACAGTAGATTCTATTGTTTTCGAATACAGTAGATTCTATCATTTTTAATACAGTAGATTCCATTGTTTTTTTAATACAGTAGATGCAATTTTTCAATAGTGTAGATTCTATTATTTTTAATACGGTAGATTCTATAATTTTTTAATACAGTAGATTCTACTATTTTTAAATAATACAGTAGATTCCATTATTTTTTAAATACAGAAGATTCTATCATTTTTAATACAGTAGATTCTATAATTTTTTAATACAGCAGATTCTATAATTTTTTAATACATAGATTTACTATTTTTTAACACAGTAGATTCTATTATTTTTCAATACAGTAGATTCTAGTATTTTTTAATACAGTAGATTCTATAATTTTTTTAGTACTGTACAGTATATTCTATTATTTCAAGGTTTACGTCCAAGCTCTAGTAACTTCCTAGCTAAGGACCAATGAGTTCACGCGCCCATCTGAACTTATTTGAGAGATGATATGTCATCATTTTGAGTAATGTTTACTGGAGTTTTGGATTATCCGCTACCTGAGGGCTTCAAAACTTTCGTTAGGAAACCATTGCAGTACCTAATCACAAAAATCCAAAAGATATCTATGTAGAGCACCGTCTCGGTAGATGAATAATTCTTACGTGAATTACGACACCTTTGATCCCGGGCTTTCCATTACGCATTCCTGCGCCATGAAATTGCCCTCTTCTGAACTAATATATACGCAGTATAGATACCTATATATAATTATGTGTGTGTGTGTGTGTTTCCAGCAGAAACGAACACAAAGATTAAGAAACAGGTATATCAATCTTTTCTTATTACTCTTCATTCACATAATGTATATAATAATAGTAATCAATTCATCATCAGTACAATGAAAACGACAATGCTAGCTCATAAAGTAGAATAAAAACTATACTGTTATTCTTTAAATATCTATCTATACAGTACCTGACGAAGAGATATGACCATTCCAAAATAAAAATATCTTGGGTATACTATCAAATATCAAACACATCTTTTGAAGGAACAAGCTTTACCATAAGCAAAAGCCAAAAATTAACAAACAAAAATCAATTTCATCAATTAACAAGAAAATCTATCTCTATTACGAACTACTTCGCCTCCGGTATTTCGACAACAAACAATCCAGCATCTCACGACTTAGACTATAAAAGTGCAAAGCCAGGTAAGGCGTGTCGTGGAAGGAAGAGGAGGCTTAGCGAACTCCTAATTCTTGATGCTAATCTCATTATGTAAGGCTGAAAGGAAAAGTTAGAGCCAACTGATATCGGAGTGTGGCGATGTGCCGGGGCCAATAGCACATTCAATGGGGGTCTTTAGTGCCGAAATGAAGTAGCTTTCATTGCTTATTAGAATAGTCCCCTATGAATTTCGAGTCTGTGTGTGTGTGTGTGTGAGAGAGAGAGAGAGAGAGAGAGAGAGAGAGAGAGAGAGAGAGAGAGAGAGAGAGAGAGAGAGAGAGAGAAGCCAATATCAATTTACGTTATTCTTCTCGCGCTAATCCGCAATGAATCGTAGTGTTTTCTCTTATCTACATCTTGTTCCATACACGTTCGTTGATTTGATAAAATTCACGAGCATTATTCTAATGTCTAAATATCTTGGGATATTTGTATACATAAGTTAGAGAGAGAGAGAGAGAGAGAGAGAGAGAGAGAGACCTCAATACTTTAATGAACCTGTTTATCCAGGGAATTTCTTTTTGCCAAGGAATAATAATGAAAAAAGTGAATCAATTATTAACAGGAAATTACTACTGTGACTTAGCGCAGGTCGAGCCAAAATACCTACTTTCTATTATAACCCTGAGAGAGAGAGAGAGAGAGAGAGAGAGAGAGAGAGAGAGAGAGAGAGAGAGAGAGAGAGAGAGAGAGAGAGAGAGCTCTAATATGACTGCAGATATTTCTATTATAACCATGAGAGAGAGAGAGAGAGAGAGAGAGAGAGAGAGAGAGAGAGAGAGAGAGAGAGAGAGCTCTAATATGACTGAAGATATTTCTATTATAACCATATATGAGAGAGAGAGAGAGAGAGAGAGAGAGAGAGAGAGAGAGAGAGTTCTAATATGACTGCAGATCTTTCTATTATAACCATGAGAGAGAGAGAGAGAGAGAGAGAGAGAGAGAGAGAGAGAGAGAGAGAGAGAGAGAGAGAGAGAGAGAGAGGAGTTCTACAGTAATATGACTGCAGATACGTTCCTCTATACTTTCCCTGTTTCGAAACTTTTTTTTCTTTTTTTTTTGCCTTGACTAAAATCTTTAATCTTCATCTGCATATTGAAGATTCTACCGAACAGAAAAATTTCATTCTCTTTACAAAGACGAATCCTAAAAGTGCTATTCCACTGATTAAACCTTCTAGAACGTTTAACTCCTTTTTATGTATAGGCTATGTAATATAATTATTTGTCGTCGATTAGTTAACCTTCAGTTTGTAGTTCATATTTCTCTTTGCCTTTCTTGTCAATTTCCGCAAGCACGCTCGTTATGAGCTTGCTTACTTTAAGGCTTCATGTATATCGTTGGGAGCCTCAACTGAATAATAATAATAATAATAATAATAATAATAATAATAATAATAATAATAATAATAATTAAGCATTCTAGAACAGCGCCATGACAACAGCGTCTGAATTGGAGATGAGCAAGTCCTCCAGAACAGTTAATTTCAAAATTAATTCATCTCGTCATATAATGAATACGTAATCGACCTCGCCCCAAGGATACATTAGATTTACAGAATATGGTCGCTTAGTTCGCATATCAAAATGCTTACGAAGGCTGTATAACCAACGGGGTAATTATGTTTGCATCTGAAGCGGAATAATCGTCTGTGTTACGCAGTCCGATGCAAATTGGGACTGAATTTGCATCTCTTTTGGAACTCGCCTCCTGCCTCCGTTTTTCCCCCCTACGCATAAGCTATCTGGTGCGCCCCTTCCCTCAGAGTTAATTGTTTCTATTGTTCCTTCCCCCTTCTTTCCCTTGTTATTTGGGCAAGTCCTGTTGCAACTCCCCAAAAGACATTCAGAATTTTTAAGAGTCCGTATTGTGATGCTTCATATTCCATCCATTTTATTCTGAGAAAGGAAGGCTTCTGTTGACTTTCAAAATAAATAAAAAAGATATTAAAATGACCTTCAAAACAAAAATTCACTTTATAATTATAGTTCCATATTTCTTTTTGGGAGTGACTCTTTTTATTATAAGCTTCCATAATAAGGGGGATAACAGAGAAAAAGATATAAAGATAAAGGAAACTTTATTATATTTTCTTTCTTACCAATGCCCTATGCCTAGTTCTTTGGGATGGGAACTTTTGTAAGTTTTCATACAGAGAGATTACAGAGATAAACAATAATAACTGATAAATATTACCCTTATCAATCACAATGGAGCGAAGCTTCTATAATCTTTCATTATAACGAAAATATTAGATGTGAAAATAAAACACTAAAGAATATCGCCCTTAATATCAATGCCATATGCTCATTTCATTCTAGAGACAATAAAGAGAAACATAAAAAAAACTTGAAAATATGCCTTTTACTATCATAAACTATAAAGTTTCAAAAAAAACGTCCAAATGACAAAATCCACCATAAAATAAAGTTCCAGACCAATTTTCAGCCGTGGCAACAGCGGAGATGGAACGGCAGAATTTCCCATAAACCCATTTCTGTTGTCTTGTGGAACACCTGGTTAATAATCAACACTCGAGGGGAAACAGCCTCCAAGCTTAGATTAAATCATGTTTTAGCTTTCCAAATTCCGCGCCTGGAATTCGTCTGGATTTACTTAGCCTGGGAAGAGAGACCGAAGTCATTCCAGGAGGCTTCGCGCTTGAAGCGTAATCACGCTGAGGTTTACGATGTATTATTATAGTCATTGTTGTCATTACCCTATTACACCAGTAACAGCAGATGAGTGGTGGTAGGAGATGCTGACGTTAAACAGAACAGAGAGAGAGAGAGAGAGAGAGAGAGAGAGAGAGAGAGAGAGAGCAGCAGCAGCAAGATTCAGAGAGAGAGAGAGAGAGAGAGAGAGAGAGAGAGAGAGAGAGAGAGAGAGAGAGAGAGAGCAGCAGCAGCAAGATTCAGATTCAGGAATAAATGTCTCAAGAATAACACAATTGGCCACATTTAAGCTTTCTGGTCCATTCCACCTGGAGTTAATGGTGACTTGAGAGAAGAGATTGGTGGGAAACCAGAGAGAGAGAGAGAGAGAGAGAGAGAGAGAGAGAGAGAGAGAGAGAGAGAGAGAGATTCGTTTTAAACATGTTAAAAGTTTCCCAAAGTTACGGATGACAGACAGGGACAAGGAAGCGACAAAGGCAGACATTAAGGAGGACAACCGTAGCGTTTCTAACTAATTAAAACCCTAAACAAAGACATACACACAGATTTAACAAGCATCACGAAAGTCTTCCAAAACAGATTATAAAGTTTTCCCATTACAGGACGACAGAATAACGGCAGAGATAATTAGACAGACGCAAACGGACAGACGGACAGACAGACAGCTACACCCAGACAGAAACAGGGAATCAAGGAACACCACCTAAGTCTTTCAAGCCGATTAAAAGTTTCCCAGTTTACTAACACTTTGAGCGAGACGAGATTCGCCAGTCACTAAATTATCTTCTTACATAATGGAGTTAAGGACTTGTGCCCAATTTTAAGGTGAAGAGCCCGAGAAGGGCAGGCCTACCCAGATGGAGCTCGCTCAGGCCTGCAAGGAAGGACTCCTATTAAATGTAGGTAAATATGCCTGTTAAAAGAGGAACAGTTCACTGAATAAGGAAAAACAAAGGAAGGGGAATCTGCAACTATAAAAAAAAAAAAACTCTTGGAAATAAAACGCATATTATACCTGTTTTTCTTTAACAAAGGCAGTCTGTGGGTTAAAAACGCCACATTTAGACTTGACGTCGTCTATTCCGGGCAAGCTTCCCTCACTTCATGGCCTACTATAAGTATGAAGAATGAAGGTACTTTGGTCCAAGCTTCAGGAGAGTAGGTAATGTCACGAGGGTATAGGTCCGTTACTCACTAACAAAATTAGCCAAAACACTGCTTAACTTCGCAAACGTCCTAACCACATCCTTCTCAAAACTGAATCTGCTCCCAATTTTCTTAAGTCTTAACCCATCCAATACGTTCGTTGAAATTCATCGGTAAGTTTTAAGAGTACAAAACTTTGTTCCAACTGCATTTACAGAGGTAATAAAAATTGGTACGTGCTATGCCAAAATATTCTAAACCGATCAGTTAATTAAAACTCTCGAATTCAGACAATCGCCTTAAATAATAAATTATAAAATTCAGTTTTTACATACAATATATAGCATACAATGCATAAAAATTAATATATAATTCTCAAGTACTGTACAACGCTAAGACATCAATGAAACACCATTGTTATAAGATGAACTAAGGATAATAAACACTAAATTAAGCAAAGGCAAATAACTAAAACTAATAACTTGGAAATACGAATAATGGGGTAAAAACAAGTGGCAGTAGAGTGAAAGACAATATGCTGCAACGAAGGAGCATATGAAAAAAAATATAAATGAAAACAGATAGAATTTATGAAATAACAAAAAATGAAAATAGATTCAGTACAATTGTGATAACAATCATAGGCGAAATTAAAGACAGTTTAGTTGCAATGTTACTAATAACAAATGAAAAACAACAACAACAATGATACTCGTAAAAACAGTGGTAATAACAATAACCACAACACGAACATTATCGATTATGATTATAACAACAGTAACAATAACAACACTAACAAAACAACAATGTTAATAACAACATCGAATTATCACTAATATTATCACCATTTCAATTTTCCATACAAATAAAAATTAGTAACATGATTTATATGCTCTATCAGCAAAACGCATTACCCAAAACGGGCTATGACAGGGATTCATAGCCCAGAATAAAAGAAAACAGGTAAATAATGCTCCGAAGTTTCTTCGCCGCAAGTGAGTTTTCTGTACAGCCACTACACCGTATAATCAAGGCCACCGAAAATGGATCTATCTTTCGGTGGACTCAGTATAATGCTGTATGAGCCGCGGCCCATGAAACTTTAACCTCTGCCCGGTGGTGGTCTATCCTATATCGTTGCCAGAAGCACGATTATGGCTAACTTTAACCTTAAATAAAATAAAAACTACGGAGGCTAGAGGGCTGCAATTTGATATGTTTGATGATTGGAGGGGTGGATGATCAACATATCAATTTGCAGCCCTCTAGCTTCAGTAGGTTTCAAGACCTAAGGGCGGACAGAAAAAGTGTGGCCGGACAGACAAAGCCGGCACAATAGTTTTCTTTTACAGGAAACTAATAAAAGACGGGAGGCTAATAGCAGGTGAACTCCATTACCTTGCTTAATCCAAATGTTGTAAAAGCATGCAATAAACCCAAAGGGTCTATTGCAAGCGGCACTGCATCATAACAAGCCTTAAAAACCACCAGAGTTACAGCAAAAGAGTAAGCGAAAAAAATTGCAAAAAAAAGAAAAAATGTAAAGTATTGCCCGTTCAGAAGCAACGAATGCGAGAATTTACCCCAAAACCTCCCTGCCCGCCAACCCACAACGCAACCCACACAAATGGCCCAACCCACCTGGGGAGGATCGGCGAGTTGCGACATAAATGCAACATATTCCGGCGGGACAAATCACGTGTCAAACATGACGTTAATTAAGTCGGCTGTAATCCCCGAGTTCCATTCTGACGCCTGAGAGCTGCTGGCGGATGGTGTCCCTGTAAACATGTGCACGTTAATTTCCTCTTTATCACTCGCAGCATTTAGCCTCCGTCTACGAAGGGGAGTGAAGTTTGTAATGAATATACATACGTACATTCATACATATATATATATACAAATATATTATATGCGTATAATATATGTTTGGCGCGCACGCGCGCGCGAGTGTGTATGTATGTATGTATGTATGTATGTATGTATGTATGTATGTATGTATGTATGTATATATATATATATATATATATATATATATATATATATATATATACATATATATATATAGATAGATAGATAGATAGCGTATATATAAAATAACATTTATACAATTTTATATATATGCGTATCTATAAGTAAATATATATACGTATATATATATATATATATATATATATATATATATATATATATATATATATATATATAAAAAAATACGTATGTATATATTATATATATGCATATCCATATGTAAATACACACACACACACACATATATATATATACAACCAAAAATTCTCTAAGCCAATACATCATAAATGCATACGTCAATGCACATTCGTACATCCCAAATATCTCTACAACCCGTTGTCAGTCCCAATAACATAATCCTGCGCTCCACTAAAAACATTCAATTATCAGCCAACGAATTCAGTTCATAATTATTTGCAAACACATAGCAACCGGAAATTCATATATTCATTTGAAAGTGCTCAACAGAAGGGATGAAATAATAGATTAAATAAACGGATAAGAAGAGTCCAGTGAAAATCAAGGATAAACAGGAGTAAAAGGAGACCTTTAAAATATGAAGGATTACAGATAGAACACAAGGGTGAAAGACGTGGCTACAAAATGCTAATAATCACCATACTATTGAGTATCACTAATCCTTTCATAGTTAACAGTAGTAATCCCTTTAGTAATGTTCTGCCTATTTAGTATTTTGATTATTAAGAAGATTTTAGAGTTAACCAGAGCGATTCTTTTAGATTTCCATCTATTTGTTAACTTAATCATCAAGAATAATTTTGACATAATGATAATAATTTTCAGTAAAAAAAAATTGAATATTTGATTATCAGTAATATATTATCAATATCTTACATATAATATCTATCTGGCAGCTTGATTATTAAGATTCCCTCTGAGGTTATCACAGCAGATGTTTTTCATCCTAGGCTTGGCAACCTTTTACCTGGGATACATACCAGAATGTTGAATACAAATTCCCTTCTTAGAGTTACGAGTTATGACACTTTCAAGAAAAGCAAGAAAGATTAAAAAAAACAATAATTTCTCCACCACGAGGCTGGCTAACTGTCTCCTGCAAACACAATACCATTTCGAAACTTCGTCGAGGCTGCAAAAGGTAAGAGATTCCACGAACAGTTCTCGCTGAAGCTGTAAGAAGCTACACATTCCAGATATCAGTGTTGTAATGATGCTCTTCCTGTGAGAGTTCATGTTGTGTAAGACGAGGCCGAACAATATGATGAGAGTCTCGGTATCACTTTAGTTTTTAAAAAGTTGGACAAAAACAATATTATTTCAAAGAGCGACTTAGAAGATCTCCGACAAATTTCATTACATAAAAACGCTTCCGGTCTTGAAAAAGGTAAAAACAAAATTAATATAAGTAAATTTTCGAAATTCTAATAATGGGAAATCTAAAACATTAAAAAACCTTTAAACAGATTTTTTTAAAAATAACCTAAAACTATGAAGAATTAATTCTTGTCAAAGGATGACTTAAAGAAGCCAATTAATTCTATTTAGATAAATGCCCAGTTTATTAACATTATCATATAAAAATAAGGAAACACAAAACTAAACCCAAAGTCTAAATTATGTAGCTAACCGACCAAAAAGAAATTATTAAAATAACTAAAATGAAAAAGACACTACAGCCTCAAATGCATCTTTTCGTGTAATTCAGCGGAGTATCCGTTTCATCTCCTTCCAAAGAAATAAATAAAATGCCTCTATCTAACGTACTCGGGATGTCTGACGGCATTTTTTCGACCGTCTCAAGACAAGTCGAGTACGGCGCATGAGGACTCTTGGAATCAGACTCCCGATTGTATGTCTGAGCCAAGATAGTATTTCACTCCTAGATCGAAAATAACTTCCATAGAATCAGATAAAGTCTAGACTACAGCAGTCCTTCATTCACTCAGATTGTTCTCGGGCCTCAATATGACCTATTAACGTTTGCAATAGATTCGCCAATTGCCCAGGATTGGTGGTTGTGGTGGGTGCAAGGATGCGGGGCGGGCGGGCGATGACAGGGACAGTCTTCTTTCTCTAACCAACCACCCCGCCGCTAAATAACACCTCACACAGCCATACACCCTACAGATACTAAGAGCCAAA
>NC_089750.1:63052206-63059706 GCF_040412425.1 Macrobrachium rosenbergii
CCCGAGAGTGAGTGAACAAGAGAACCCTCTCTCTCTCTCTCTCTCTCTCTCTATATATATATATATATGAATATATATTATATAATATATATATATGAAGTATACATATATATACATATATATATATATATATATATATATATATATATATATATATATATATATGCCTATTAAAGCCCTTACTTTCCAATACCCGTTTCTGAGCCAACCATCCAACTCCATATATACATATGTATATATACATATATATATATACATATGTATATATACATATGTATAAATATATATATATATATATATATATATATATAGAGAGAGAGAGAGAGAGAGAGAGAGAGAGAGAGAGAGGAGAGAGAGAGAGAGAGAGAGAGCAACGTTCACAGAAAAAAAAAGCTAAGTTGCCACTGATTAAATTTTGTTGTAAAAGTATTCTTGATGTGAACAGGATTTTGGATGTTTGTCTTCATTATGAAATTCTTCGTTCTGTAATTTGTGAATGTTCCTCTGGTGCTCTTATCTACTTCGAATTTTATAAGTTCTCTAGACGCTGTATTTTATTTTTGTTATTGTTACTGTTGTCGTTTTTTTGCATTTGATTGTTCCTATGAAAGTGCTTCTTTGGTGCATATATCAATTTGATTATTCCTATGAAAGTGCTTCTTTAGTGCATATATCAATTTGATTACTCCTATGAAAGTGCTTCTTTGGTGCATATATGCTCTTCGTTGGGAAAGTCGGTAGAGTTGTGGGCTAGTACTCGCTAGTCCCGAGTTCGAGTCTCCGACCGGCTAATGAAGAGTTAGAGGAATCTGTTTCTGGTGATAGAAATTCATTTCTCGCTATAATGTCGTTCGGATTCCACAATAAGCTGCAGGTCCCGATGCTAAGTAACCAACTGGTTCTTAGCCACGTAAAATAAGTCTAATCCTTCGGGCCAGGCCTAGGAGAGCTGTTAATCAGCTCAGTGGTCTGGTAAAACTAAGGTATACTTGGTACATATATCGGTATTTGCAGGGACGACAAAAATGCATTAAAATCCAGAGCAGGTAGAAAATACCGAACAACCAACTTTCCATTAGAACACACAAAAGTACAGTATATACCTCAACCCTTATAATTAAATATCGGGCAGAGTATTATCAAAATGCGAGTTTTTAGTACCTTGAAAGGGGAGAGTAGGTTATTAATGCTGAAATGCTTTATTGACGGGGAGCCATATCCTATTAAAGTAACACGAAGATATATGACACTGCGAAAAAGTCCATAATGCTACAAAAGCAGTTTAGGAATATTTTCAGATTGAAAGTACAAATAATAGATGAGATTAAAATACAGGAAAACAAAATAATCATGCCGCACAAGAGTAATGAAACTCGAAAGAATTAATCTACCACAAGAAAAAGTTCTTTCACATACAAATACAAATATCAGAAAAAAATAAAAAAGTTGATAAAACTCAGTCAAGAAAGTCAAGATGAATTAAATCATTGAAGACAATTTTTTTTATATAAATAAAAGACATGGAAAAACCTACGCACAAATAGCTGACAAAATCGAGAACACACGAAATTCAAAACAAATTAAGACATCTATAAAACTCAATGAAAGCCTACACTAAATGGAAGCACTGAAAACACAAACTCACTGTAATCAAAACGAGCCTGCTTTTGGAAAACATGAAAAATTACAAATTAAAAAAAGTTACAAATTCATAAAGGCTCCGAGAAAACAACCCCACTTAAATCAAAACGAACCTACCTTCTGAAACAAACAGAATTACAAACTAACAAAATTGCGAAGAAAATTCGCAAGAAAAACACCAAGAAAATTCATCCATGAAAAAACAAAAAACAAAAAAAAATAATTCACATTTCAAAAAAGCATCAGAAGACAAAAGACAAAGACTGAGGGGAAGAGTGAAGACAAGAGTTGTGACTACGAAAAGCAAACCCCTGAACCGTCATCGTCATCACCATCATCATCATCATCATCATCATCACCATCGCCACCACTAACGCATTTCCCCCACAAACAATGGAGCCTTACATCAAACAATGGACTTACAAGTGTAAACTGAAAGGACTCGGACGAGGAGGTGTGGTGGGTGAGATGGGGGCGTGTGAAGGGGGAGAGGTTAATGGGGGGTGGATGTAGGGGTGGTGGGGAGGGGAGGAGGGGTTAGGGTAAGAGACAGGGACATAAGGAAGATGATTATTTGTTTGCCAGGACGCCCAAAGAGGTAAGGATGCCCTGAGGCAAGAGGGTGAGGCGAGAGGGGACGCACGGAGATTCAGGAAGTAAAAAATGAATAAAATAAAAATAGAAAAATAGAAGGAATGGAAATGTAAATGCAGCCCACTAAACGCACGAAAAGAAATACGTACGGGATACAGAAACGGAAATGCAAATGGAAAATAGAAAATGAAAGGGCTTAGAAAGAAAATCCACTACAACATAACGAGAAAGGAAATGGAAAGGAAGGTAGGAAAGGAAATGTAATATATGGAAAGCATAGAATTTTTTTTTGTCTATCAAGAAAATCACGAGATCAAAAGAAAATAGAAAGCAAATAGTTAGAAAGAAATCAAAACTATCTGAAATGCCAATGCAGGTCAAAATTGGAGAACTTTAGAATACGAAGGGCAAAGGTCAAAGGTATAAGAAGGAGAGAAGATTGGAGTAAAAAAAAGAAAAACTTCTGAAATTACTAAAAAGGAAAAAAACCGGTAAAGAAAAAATACAAGATTATATATAACGAACTGGAAGTAGAGCCATTATATTAATAAAGTGTAAGATTAACTGAAAACAAAAGAAATTACATAATATAAAAAATTAACTCAGAACTCAGCGCTGAAATGGAAATGGACAGTATAAAGGTTCGAAAGGTGTAACAAAAGGAAAACCTCGTAGTTCCATAAGGAATATGTTAGGAGAGGGTGGAAAGTGAGTCGGAAGAAAGAGGATATGAACGGAGGTAAAGTAAAAGGAATGAAAGGGGTTGCAGCTAGGGACCGAAGGGATGCTGCATAGAACCTCAAGTATTAGCTACAGTGCACCCACAGTCCAGGTATATCCGGACCGTGAGTGCACCGCATGAGGTACACTGGCGGCACTACCCACCTAGAGGGGTGGGCATATTTAGTTCTAATACGACATCATCGAATTCGGTGGTCCAGGCTTAGTTCAGTACAGGATCGTCCATGGATCGTCAGTCTCGCTATACTTCATAGGGCGACCAGCCTTAAACACACAAATTTTTTAGAAAACTCACCTACTGCCTATTTTACGATCAGAACTTGAGTAAATATCTTCACAACCAATTTGGGAATGTAAACTGTTAACTAAAAATTTATAGGAGTGAATTTTGTAGAGACCAAGACCTGAATCCAGATCTTCAATGCTACAACTATTTCCATAGACCTGATTTAATAAAAAACTTTCCGTACGATTTTTCGTCGATAAGATAAGATTCACGTTAAAACTGTTACTAGGGAGACAGGGTCACGAAATATTGCGCATCTTTTGGATTAATTCAATGATAGAGAAATCTCATTTCTTAAAACTTGGTGGTGACTCCATTTGCCATTTAGATTTAAGAGTTATAATACTAATTGCCCTTCCGTATGAATGGGTTCTATAAGACTTTTTTCCTGAATACCATCATTTAAATGAATGAGTTTTTACATAAAAAAGAAATAGATATTTAGTTCACTAAGTCAGCACCTGTTACAAGTTGCTAGGGGAAGCGTATTTACGTCAGATGTTTACAAGAGCTTATCTATATACTTGACCTTTCCCGTGGCAACAATGGTTTCATGCACCACTAAGCACCACTAAGATATCTGCAACACAAATAGCGTTTGGAAAACTTCTTTCCTGAACGAAAAACAAGTTGAGGTTTATTTATCGTTTAACAGACAAAAAAATGAGCAAAGAAAGATGGTAGACTGCAGATTAAAGAAAACAGACTGGTTACCAGTAAAAAGGAGCATTTCACTAATTTTTTAAAAATTTTGTTGTTTATCGCTTGCATCAGAGATCTTAGCTCTGGTAGCATATTTCCTAACTTTAATTACATTTACTTTACTTCGTCAGAACCAATTTCCATCCTATGTCAGATTTTCCAGATGCAGAGGCAAATGGGAAGGGCAACCCAGTACCCTTATCTAATACAGGCCAAAGGAATACGAGAAAAAAACCGTTAAGAAAAATAAAGTGAATCGCAACAGAAAATTAAAGGATGTAAAACTCAAGCCACGGAAAAGGAAGATAAGACTGTGGTCCATTTGCGGAGCTCAATCAGACATCCGACTCAGCCTTCTTAGAATCCATCCCCATCTTGCTGGAATCTGCGTCCCGCGCTCTATATTGACTGAGGTCGATTACCCGACGCCCAAGTGACTGACTGAATGGGGGCGATTGGTAAGCGATGCTTCTTCCCACAGACAGTTCAAGGAAATCAGTTCCACGTAATGTTATCGATGCCGATTCCACGTAACGTTATCGACGTCGAAGCTTAGGCTGGTTAAAGAAATTGCAAAGTTTTCATCCTAAATAAACGCCTCAGATTTCTGAGTCATACGACTTTTTTTTATTTAATTATATATTTATCTTTTGATGGTTTACCTTCATTTACTGGCTATTTGTCTTTCGCTCCGCTCTGCTTTTCTGTTTCTTCCAATTTAGGTATGGTTATTTGTGAACGTTTGCTTTGGCAAGTTATTGGACTTTAGGACTGGTTTCAATTCATGAATAATAATAATAATAATAATAATAATAATAATAATAATAATAATAATAATAATAATAATAGCTGACATCTCACTAAGCACTTGTTAGTTGTTTGTTCGATATGTATATAAAACCAAGCTCTGAAAAGCGTGTCAAGAAAAATGACAAACGATAATCAGTTAATTAATACTATTACTTCCAAACAGAATTTCTGTCGTCTAAGATATTTCTGTTACTAAAAACATCTCATCAGTTACTTCCAAAACATATCTCTTGACCGCTTATTTGCTATTCATTACCAGCAACCAGCTGCAAAACAGACCAATATAACATCCCTCATTCCCCCAAGAGATAAACCTTGCCACGAGCGCAGAGACAAGAATAACTGCATCACATATTAAACAGCCAATTTTCATAAATTCAAACAAGGGCAATAGATCGCTCCTCCCGCCGGGGTTTTATGCTATTTGCATAAACCGGGTCACAGCGTCGATGCAGAATATACAGTGCACGACTTGGCATAATGTAATCTGTCTAGGCTCGGAAGAGAAAAAATGTTGTTATTATAAATCTCTCAACGCAACGGTCTCCTAAAAGGTTTCGCGAGTCCCGAGATTTCTTGGGTGCGTCGAGGTTTTCTGACTTGAATTAAAATGCATGTTGAAATAACTGGAAACAATTCAACATTTGAAATACTTTGTACGACCCGTAACGCCGCCTTTCACTCTTCATAATTAGGATGATTTCATTACTCAGTAAGAAAAACAAACTGTAGTATCAAACCAAGTAAAATTACTCTAGACAGTATGCTTTGTGCGGAAAAGTAACAAACTCAGGAGCAATCCCCTCTAAAGGGAAGAAGCTATCGTTCATGTATATGTGTAAGTGTATACATGTGCATGTATATATACATATATGTGTATATATATATATGTATAGATATTTATATAAGTATATGTATGTACATATGTAATTTATATTTATCTCAAGTAATGATGCACGTGTACCTTCTGTTATTAGGAACCAATTCAATAATTTCATGTACCTTTATTTATCCTTAATGGAGAAAGTTCTGCAGGAAAAGATCAGAATTGCTGTCCTTTCCTCCAGAACTTTGGCCCTGAGGATTAAAAAAAAAAGGACCAGATATTAAGAAAAATTTTTCTTAAAATAAGAGACGACGCAAATGCAACAGCCCTTCCCCCAAATGCACTCACACTCACACACACACATATATTTAAATAAATAAATAAATAAATAAATATATATATATATATATATATATATATATATATATATATATATATATATATATATATATATATAATGACTGTGAAATATTTTCTATTAAAGCAGAATTCCATCAAATATAGGAAGCCCATAAAAATGTTTTGACGCTTTTATGGGCTTCTTATATTTGATACACACACACACACACACACACATATATATATATATATATATATATATATATATATATATATATATATATATATATATATATATATATATATATATATATATGTGTGTGTGATAGATATATTTCATTCATTATCAGACACAGACACGTGTAGATATATATATATATATATATATATATATATATATATATATATATATATATATATATATATATATATATATATATATATATACATACTGTATTTGTATGTTTGTGCTATCATACAGCAAGAGCAATACCCATATGCGAAACATGCCATGATATTAGCACCAGATAAAAACGCCCCGCGTAGCAACTGGAAATAAGTGGATGTCTTCTGCCTATTTAGGAACACAACTATTCACACAATAGGAATCTCTCGCTCTCGATGTTCGCACCTTTCAGTTAAACACAAAAGCCTTTTCTATTTTCCCATCAAACGCCAATGGAGCGGACATCTGAATGGCCCTATTTTGACCAGTCATAATGGAAAGTGAAGTTAGCAGAATAGGAGATTACGGGACGGAAGAAGGAAACTGGAGAATTCCAAAGTTAAAAAAAAAAAACTACCTCAAAGTTGTGTTTTCCCAGCCAAAATACCAACTTCGTTCAGAATATTCTTTTTTTTTATTTTATAAAGGCAATGCCTCTATTACGCTATCACGTGATTAAAACATGTTCAAATACTTATGGTATTTGATGTTGGGTAAAACATACATAATAGTCTTTTCCTTGAACACATCAATTTTTACAAAGATCCGCGTGAGAAGAAGAACGATTAATGAAAAAACAAAAAGATATGACTTCTTAATGTACTAGTGTATATCTAAGTATGATTCTTACTTAAGAAATGTATGTTATGTGAACTTATCAATTTAAACCGCCCTAAGTAAATATTCCTACTTATGTATTGTGTACGTTAGTGAACAAATTGCTTTAGATGCCAAAACCAATGAGAGGGCAACCCACTGCACTTAGTTTACCTCGTAACCGAACAAAAAATAAAAACAAACAAATAAAAAATGCGCCGAAGGTTCTTCGGTGCAATCGAGTTTCCTGTTCAGCGTATAATGCTGTAAGAAACTATCAGCCGCGGCCCATGAAACTCTCAGCGGCGGCTCATGAAACTCAGCCACGGCCCGGTGTTGGCATGTGTTGTTGGTACCTATAGCGGTGACGGCAGTACGATTATGGCTAACTTTAACCTTAATTAAAATCAAATAAAAACTACTGAGGCTAGAGGGCAGCAGTTTGGTATGTTGATGATTGGAGGGTCGATGATCAACATACCAATTTGCAGCCCTCTAGCCTCATTAGTTTTTAAGATC
>NC_089750.1:63062206-63064706 GCF_040412425.1 Macrobrachium rosenbergii
TTAAACCACTGTAGAAAGTCACATTTTTTTTAGTAAAACATTAACTAAATATCAGCAAGGTATTAATATCACAAATAGCGCGTTGTACTGTAATTTTTCAGAGAGAGAGAGAGAGAACAGCTGAAAATCAGAAAACTTTAACGCCTGTGGCATATCAGAATGGATATATGACCCCTTTCAAAACCTTTCATAAACATGAAAACCTTTTTCAATATTTCCCTCATCAGCGAAAATTAGATCTATTTATGGAAGAGGAAGACAATAAGAATACTGTCTACATATATATATATATATATATATATATATATATATATATATATATATATATATATATATATATATATATATATATATATATATATATATATGTGTGTGTGTGTGTGTGTGTGTGTGTGTATTACATATACATTTATATATTTATATGTTTATATATATCTTTATATACATATGTGTGAGTGTGTGTGCAAAATAAGAAATGTAATAAAATAAAACAGAGTAAAGACTTATCGCTAATGTCATCTATAAAAAATACAAGGTGAGGCTGCCAGTGAAGCTGAAGCATTGACAGTTTTCTTTAATCCTTTTGGGACAGATGTTATCTTCCATTTGACAGAAAAATATGTTGAACGGAGCAAAGGTTCAGAGCTCTTGAATTTAAAAGCAAAAATAGCGCGTGTGGGAGCACTTCGCGTTGCTATGGCTAAGGACCAGAGCACTATGGAGTCTTTTTCTTGTTTAACCTTCGCAAACAGGAGCTGGGTGGCAGTTTTGCATTCAACACCCCGTCTGTCTCGTTGTTTGTCCAAAAGACATTTCAAAATATTATCGATGAATTCAAGAATATATCATAGAAAGGTGGACTACGGGCCAAGTAAAACTTGATTGGATTTTCAGATGAATTTGTGAGTGAATGCAAATGCGGATTTGGATCCAGGATTTTTCGAACTTGAGTTTACTTACATTTCAGTTCATTTCTTTTAAGCGTCACACCATTGGACTGTGGAACAGCCTCCTTGAAGAGGATGTCGTGCAATTGGAACTTCAGAAGTTCCAGCGAAGATGCAATACAATTCTCATTGTATTTTAATCATTTACTTACATTTTTATTCATTTGTTAATTTATCTGTTTTTCTAATAGCCGATCTCCTCTTTCTGTATTTCCCATTGCCTTCTGTTATTTCCTTCAAGTGAGCACCATATTCTTTGGAAGCTTGAATTTCAAGTTAATGGCCCCTGTGGGCTTGTTGCATATGAATAGGGTTCATCTTCCGAATAATAATAATAATAATAATAATAATAATAATAATAATAATAATAATAATAATAATAATAATAATAATAATAATAATAATAATAATGACATTAAACTGCCAGTCCCACTGGCTTCTACATCAGAATATACATTCGCATTTATATTGAGTTCAGCATTACCTATTGCAGTACCAAGAATGATATGAATTGACTTTTCCTTATTTGTAAAAACACGTGATAAATTTATCCACTTTTACTAAAGCCAAAATAAACCTATCCTTAGCATGGTAACGTAATGCAATTTACGGGCCATATTGGCCTCATAACTGTTCGATTTCCTGATTTTTGGATGTTCTGGGGTGATCAGATATCCTACGAAGGTCCCCTATAACCCTAGTGATAGTATCTCAATGGGAGTTTGGTGCCAAGACCACCCGACCGATGTTTTAAAATTAGCTCTATAACATTTAGCTGGTCCGCTGCTGGGAGGCTGAAACCAACATTCTTTGGAAGCTTGAATTTCATGTCAGTGGCCCCTGTGTGCTTGTTCCATGCGAGTAGGTTTCATCTACTGAAATAATAATAATAAATAATTTCATTATTCGTTCGATGAAATTAAATTTGCTTACGAAAATATACTTATCTAAACATAAATAAGAGTACTGTTATTTTTCCAGTAAATGGCAAATTAAGAGGCACAGACTGCATTGCCACACCAATGCCAAAGGACGATTAATCCCAAATTTTCCTTTAAAATCATCGGTAAGTATTGTTACCTTGTGACGCAGCAGACACTGGAAGCAATATACAAGTGGATAATGATTACACACCTGTTAACGACAACATTTTCCGTGAAAGATCAAAGTAAAAAAAATAATCCCAAACCAACACATGCAAAAAAGTAAAGACCATTACTTTGCCGACACGCACTCGGGAAATATTAGGGGGAAAATATATATTCACAGTTCAGAAAATTTAACCGATGTCGTTTGCGTTTCCTGTTCTACAATGACGTATTTTATCGACTCTCCACACGCACACAGTTTCATTTTAAACTTAGGAATGTGCTTGTGTGTGTTTGCGTGACGTATTATAATTGAACTTTCTTTTCGTGAAAGCAACTTTCAAACATTAAGATTTGGAATTTAAACCCGTTACCTATCATGAATTGTTAATTTTGAATAAGTTCACAAACATCTAGTGACATAATAACTTAGTCAACAAATAATATCCATTTTAAATTCTTTTT
>NC_089750.1:63069706-63104706 GCF_040412425.1 Macrobrachium rosenbergii
TCGGAGTCCCTGAGAGGAATAGTGACACTCCCGATGCCCTTTAAGTCCAAGTTCAGTCCCAATAAGGAGGGGGGTGAGAAGGAGTGGGAAGGGGGTGACATGTAGAAATAACAAAAAATGACAGATATTAGTGACTAATCCATAGTTTTTGAGGTCGCTGAGATGAATAGTGAAACTCCCGATGCCCTTCAAGTCCAAGTTCTGCCCTGATAGGAAGGGGGCAGGTGGGAAGGGGGTGACGTGTAAAAATAACCGAAACGACAGATATTATATTAGTGTCCAATTCATAGTTTTCAAGGTTGCTGAAATGAATAGACATACTCCATGGATTAATCCTTAAGTCCAAGTTCAGCCCCGGTGGGAAGGGGTGGGAAGGTGGTGACATGTAAAAATAACAGCAAACGACGGATATTAATGTCTAATCCATAGTTTTCGAGATCGCTGAGAAGAATAGTGAAACTCCTGATGCCCTGCAAGTCCAAGTTCAGCCCCGATAGGAATGGGGGGTGAGAAGTGGTGAAATAAAAAATGTCAAAAATGCTGGCAATGTAACTGAAGCAACTATCTTCACAGGAATGGAAGAGAGAGAGAGAGAGAGAGAGAGAGAGAGAGAGAGAGAGAGAGAGAGAGAGTTTATTGGTTGTCATTCACAGATTTCCCGGGCAGTGCCGGGTTGGTCAGCTAGTATATAAATAAATATATATCAGCGCGAAGGTGGACCATGGAAACGCACTAATCTCAGCATAATTCTTTATTTCCAACGTTTCGTAATAAATAACTTTATTACATCATCAGGGAATCTGTTAAATAATGAATAAAATTACTTTCAAAATTGCTCTAAAAATCAATAAAATTCATAAAAAAACAGCACAGTTAGAATACGAGATAAAAAAAACGGAAAAAAACAAAAATACTTAAAAGCAAAATCAAAAACCGCTAACCAACCTTATACCAAGAAGGCAGAAGACAGAATGCATAAATAAAAAGTTAACTCAGGTAGAGCTGAGTGGAGGAGGTCTTGGTATTTAACTGGGGAACCAGTTGTTTAATAAATAATGATTCCAGGATAGGCAGTTCGCATGCATTGGTTGTTTGGCCTATGATACAGAAGTCATTTCTATCAATACAGCCAGTCAGAAAACTTAATCCCCGATGAGAGTCGATTCTGACCCTCAGTAACCTCTTCGTGGATCCGACATATAAATATATATATATTCTCTTGTACGCTTACTAACCTATGCACTGAACTGTTCTGGGAGGAAAGGCGCATTGAGCAAGCAGCTTCGCCAAAAAAGACTAACTGAGAACTGAGTGTTTAATATCATCTGGATCCACTCAGAATGAAAAGGTGTATATGTACATATATACATATATATATATATATATATATATATATATATATATATATATATATATATATATATATATATATATATATATATATATATATATATATATATATGAGAGAAAAGTAAAACTTTTGAAGACACAATGCGTACAAATACATATACACACGAAAAGACAATTTTTGTGTGTAATAATGAGTGCTAGTGAATATTCGGGTGTATATAACAACGAAACAATAATAGTATTTGATATTGCTGCAATCAGTCTCTGAAATTTTCCACCTTTTTCCCAATTTCTTTTTTGTTTTTAAACATCCATTTCCATTCAGTCTCTAAACCATTAAGAAAAGACTAGACTATTATTAAAACAAAAATGAAGACTTCGTACATACGTATCTACGTGCCAGTTCATCTCAGTTTTAACGTCTGTACTGTAGCAACTTATGTTGCACCGTTCTAGGATGAATCTGATTTAATGAGACTTTGATGTGATTTAGTGCCTGTAATTCACCCTGTCCCGTTGTTAGATCTGTGATTTGTGCATAATGAGACTCCCAAGCAATTTTGTCGTGTTGCGGAAACAAATTTTACCCATGGATTAATCCTTAAACTTTTAGCTCTCTCTCTCTCTCTCTCTCTCTCTCTCTCTCTCTCTCTCTCTCTCTCTCTCTCTCTCTCTCTCAGGAAATATATTCATGCCAATGATCCAGTTATCAAGACAGCTGGTCATTCCGAATGATATTTTCTCTCAGCCGTCAGAGAAAGATAAGAAAAAAAAGGGAGAGAGAGAGAGAGAGAGAGAGAGAGAGAGAGAGAGAGAGAGAGAGAGAGAGCTGTGGTCAGAGTTTCTGCATTTTACATTAGGTTGTCTGTCGTGTCCAAACAGGACATAATGACATGCAAATCCATCCTCCCCGCCTCTGCTTTTATCCAAGATTCCAGAGTTGGGCGACGCGACTGTATTTGTTTGTATATTCGGCGGATATAAAGGATGATTGCGGCAGCGCTTACTGTCTGGTTTTTCTGAAGCTATTCCCTACCAGCGGAAAAGGCTTTATACATACATACATACATACTTACAGACATACAAAGACACATTCATATTCACAGACAATCATACATACATACATACACACACACACACACACACACACACACACACACACACATATATATATATATATATATATATATATATATATATATATATATATATATATATATGTATATATATATATATATATATATATATATATACAGACAGATAGATAGATCGATAGATAGACAGACAGACGAGTGGACGAAGTTGACCTTTTAGTATTTGTTTCTAAACCAAAGGCATTTTTTCGAATCCTGGCCTGAGCAGAAGCACTTATGAATTATAATTCCCTGTGAGTGTAAGTGCTTTACAAGGTACAGTGAATTGGATATTCAACGGCATTTGTGGCTCAATACCTGTGAATATAAAAAGTCACGCGTGTGTTAGTAGTAATATATATATATATATATATATATATATATATATATATATATATATATATATATATATATATATATATATATATATATATATATATATTTTATAAAATCTAAAAAGAAATCAGAGATCTTGACTTTCATGAGAATGTTAAGGCAAAATGAAAGTACAAAGATGCATTTGTATAAATATATACATATATATATATATATATATATATATATATATATATATATATATTATACACAAGCAGTAATTGCCTTCTGCTTGATATGACGCCTTGCTAAATCGAGTCTAGAAAAGAAAATCCGAGGTGTGACATAAATTACCCCGAGACGGGAAAAGAGATAAGATTCAAGATGAAGCTGCATTTGTGAGAGAGACGGCAACATATAAATCATGTTAGGAGATCAGTGCAAAGGCCCACGGCCAGGCTTTGGCTTGCCTTGCCTGCCCGCAGCTATTTCCGCAACGTAACAAGTGATATTTCCTTTTAAGAACTCTGGCAGTAAAATTCGTTCTTATGTCGAAGACACTTGAGGAAAAGTTTTGGGCATCGCATATCACTGTGCTATGTTCTGGTTTATTAAGGTTATTTTGAGTGTTAACGACAATCGTCACTAATGCTGAAAGTGAACTGTATTAATATTGTAATTTAGTTTTAGAAATATGCTACTAATGCTGAGGTGTTAGTAATGATTTTGGAAGCTTCATATTAATATTCATTTGCCTACATCTATGACTCGATCGTTGTCATGTATTTGTAAACAACATGAATCAACATGAAGGAGTAAGACTATGTTTGCCTTTTATATATATATATATATATATATATATATATATATATATATATATATATATATATATATATATATATATATATATATATATATATATATATATACATATACATATATATATGTGTGTGTGTGTGTGTATACATACATACATATATATATGTGTGTGTGTATGTATGTATGTATGTATATATAATGTATATATATATATATGTATATATATATATATGTATATATACATGTTTATATAATATATATATATATACATATATATATATTTATATACATATAATCTAAGCGTTGTAATAAAGCCATGTAGGATGTATTATGCAATACTTGTATTAAAAAGGTCGTATTGCAGTGACAGGCAGATTTATACAACTAAAAAAATGTTCTCTATACGCCTTTTTCCCTTGCAGAAAATGGTTCCAGAAAGTGTCACCCTTCCCGCTCTCTCCAAATATAGTAGAATGAGGCTGCGAGTCCATACTTGAGACCCAGCAATGTCGACTCACCGCCAAGAACTTAATTCAGTATCTTGCTTAACCAAGGAAACAACCCTGGCACCTCTTACTAGTAATGGGACAATCATAACCACTGTCTTTCTTTCAACTGCAACTGAATGATTGATTTATGGTTACTAAAACTGGCGTCACAACATCTAGGTTATAGACACCGAATTACAATTAAATAAGAAACTAGAAAAAACTATAAAGGAGTTTCATATAAGAAATATCTATCTATATATATATATAATATATACAGCATATATCTATACACACATATATATATGTATGTATGTATGTATGTATGTATGTATGTATGTATGTATGTATGTATGTATGTATGTATGTATGTATATATAAATATAAGCGAGTACACAGGAAAAAATTTTCCTGTGGTACTCGCTTATATAACGAAGCCACGATGCGTCTACTGGGATTTTTAAGTATATGTGTGTGTATATATATATATATATATATATATATATATATATATATATTATATCAAATTTATAAATACATATATGCAAGCACTCGTAATACAACCATACTGACTTTCGAGTCCTTAGAAAAATCGCTAAAATTCCAAGAATATACAATAATAAAAGGTATGACTTTTTTTTTAAACATACGTTTAATAAAATGCACTAAAAAGTACGAAATAATTTTTGAGACACACCAGGATTTTCTTACAATTAATCATCTCTACAAAAATAAAAGCGTGGGCGCCAAACATGAAAGGAAATGCTACCAGAAAAGAAATATATTCCTTGACTTCTTGTAGCATTTCCTTCAATGTTTGGCGCCCACGCTTATATTTTTGTAGACATGATTAATTGTAAGAAAATCCTGGTGTATCTCAAAAAGTTATTTTGTTCTTTTTAGCGCATTTTAATAAAAGTGTGTTTTTAAAAAAATTGTATATTTTTTTTATTTTACACGTTTTAGTTTTGACAGAAATTGTAACAGATTTATGCTAGTAAATAAAAAAATGGAACGTGATATCCTGTCGAGCCAAAGGTTTGAAAAATCCGTAGAGTTATTAACTTATTCTCCCGAGTCAAAGAAGATATGAAAAATCCGAAGAGTTTCATTAAAATCATGAGATACTGAGAGAGGTCACTGTAAGGTTACTAGCGGTCACTGCTGACTTATTGGTCATGTAAGGTCATATTGCATCGGGATTGCGTAACCATGCAAAAAAAAAATTTCAAGGGAACAGATCGAAAATTGAGTTACAAGATTTGACCCAGACAGACAGACAGACAGACACAGAAGTCAAGTTAAATAAAAGCACGTAAAAATTTCGCTGTTCTGATTGTTGACGGATATGTAAAGAATCGGAAACGTTAATGGAATCTGATACCATATGTGTTTTTTTTCGGGCTTTTATTCGTAAAGGGTCAACGAAGACCCATTATATGAAAAGCAGCTCATATCCAATAGCGATATTGAAAATGATGGGCGTGAAAATCATTACTTTCGTTAATTACACGTCTGTAAAGTACAGTCATTACTTTTTAATTTTGATATTTTATGAAAAATATTTAAATTTGGTATATATAAACAAAGACTATCCAATTTTTATAAGACTTATGGATATTAAAAAGACGAACGCTATTACATGAATAAAAAAAAATCTTTTTAAGAATAGCACTGTTTTATTAGGCAATCCAAGAACTGCGTGAAACTGACGTTAATTTCACAAAACTACTTACTGGTAAATAATGCTTATCCTATCAATGAAAGTCACAAACGCCAAATCAAGGTCTCATTTCAATTGTCCTCAAATTAAGAGAAACCGATATGAAACTTTTGATAAGGTTTCTGGGGATGAATCTGTCATAATGACATTACGAAACACCACAAAGCTTAAGATAGTCATATTATGAAAAATGGAGCCTAAAACGAGGAAAATTTGGAACAGTTATCTGTGAGTGCCCGAAGAGCAAAGAAATTCGAAGATGTTTTAAGTCGGGCAAAGAACAAAAAATTCGATAAACTAACATCTCACTCTTCAAAGGAAGTTTGAGAAAAATCAAGAAATGTAAAAAATCTAGGAACTCGTTCAAGGGAATTATCCACAGGAAAAATATTTTTATAACGCAGAGGTAAGCATTGCAATCATGCAAGAAAAAAGCTCATTCTCGAAGCGAAAAAATAGGATTTTCTGTCAATTTAATCCATAAAAAAAAGCTGTCATGTTTAAAGTGAGAGAGAGAGAGAGAGAGAGAGAGAGAGAGAGAGAGAGAGAGAGAGATGAGAGTATCTTAAGAATGGCTTAATCTAGCGAAGGCTCCCCCGTTTTGATGGTAAACATTTTAGGGTTCCTCTCTCTCTCTCTCTCTCTCTCTCTCTCTCTCTCTCTCTCTCTCTCTCTTACCCCTACACCCAAACTGAGACCCAAAACAGTCGACTAACAACATATTGCATAATTAACTCTTTAGGTCAACGGAGGCCTACTGGATTTTAGGGAACGCATCCATTTGACCATCCTCGTCCGGTTCGAGGATCGAACGCAGGTCTCTCAGTTTTCGAACTGACAGACGCTTACTACTGCGTCTGAGGCCACAGAGAGAGAGAGAGAGAGAGAGAGAGAGAGAGAGAGAGAGAGAGAGAGAGAGAGAGAGAGAGCTGTCATGAAGAGACTGAGCTTCGAAGAAGAGAGGGCTATTTGGTCAGGACCAATGACAAGGGGCGTGTTTGTTTCTTCGGACGACGAACAAACAAAAATCTTGACTTGAACGGACGTGTGTGACAGTACCTCCTTCACGTTACCCTAGGATGGTTGGGTCTTCCATTAAGACATAAGAAAAAGGAAAGGAGAGGCTCGGACTCTGATTGGAAAATAAAATAAAAATGGTTATTGAGACGTCAGCTAGGTTTCAACAAACACACACACACACACAAACTCACACACACACACACACACAATCACCTTAAAAAATCTGTTGAAACAACAAGAAAACGCTTGGTAACTCACATCACATATTTCATTCATGTGGCTTCTACTATCTATCTATCTATCTATATATCTATCTATATATATATTATATATATACATATATATACACGACCACTAGTTATGTCTTACTAAAATACAGTTAGGATCTCGGTAATATTCTGAACACATTGAAAACATCTTGATGTACCAGGAAGACGTTCAACAAACTAATTATATCATGCTATTTGACGCAGGTCAAACTCATAAGCCTTAAAAGTTCCCTTTCCCGGTATAAAACTCATTCTCCCAGTACATACAGGATGAGAAAATATTTACATTATGATATATATATATAAATATATATATATATATATATATATATATATATATATATATATATATATATATATATATATATATATATATATATATATATATATATATATATATATATATATATATATATATATATATATATATAAATATATATGTATATATATATACATATATGTATATATATATATAAATATATATATATATATATATATATATATATATATATATATATATATAACTTTGCTATGTAACCTTAGATCTAGAACGAGAAGCAATGGGCTACAATGGCGCATGAGAGCCAAAGGAAAGGTTGAGCACAGATGGTAAAGATAAAATTCAATTCCCAGGGATCTTCAGGTTATCAAAAACTCTGAGTCACACCGAAGCCCGATAATCAACGGAGATATTTTTCTTAATAGCAACAGACCGTCAACGGTAATGGGTTACAAAGAGGCCCGAAGGCGAAGGGACTGAAAGAGTGTTTGAGTAATCTGATTAAGGAAGACAAAAGCACGGGGTTTCCAGGCTTTTGGAAAACAATATCTATTTGACCTCAGTATTAACATGGCTTGGTTCCAAACTGAATAAAAAGAAAAAATAAACGACCGAGGAACTAAGATTACTTAGTTGATGCATCTGACTTCTGCAAGTTGTGCAGAAGATCTATTGTTATATTCCCGTCGTCGGCGTCTTGGCTACATGATAAAGTTGGCGTTCAGAAGCTTCTTTTCGTGTTATAGTTCACCAGTTATAGAATCGTATTTTCCACCTTCTACTATAAATCTCCATTTTTGCCAAGTGTACGGGCCAGTGGTAGTTCTCAGAGCAGAATAAAATAAAATCAATGTTAGGGTACTGAAATGTCAATGAATTATTCAAAATGGAAGTATCTAAAACAGACAGTAATGTTACACGTCAAATGAAAGGTCACAAGGATAAGATTACGATAAATGTCATACCACGGACTGGGTGGGGTGGGGTTACTAGGGCACAAATTGCACTTGTTCAGGAACACTCATTTAATACATAGAAAATTAAGTCTGTGCGTAGAGAAAGTAAAACGGTCATTTTAAATCCGCCCCCTTTTGGATGAGCAGGACAGTGCGGTTAAACGGCAATTTTCAAAAATTTTATATTGGATGCAGTGTAACAATGGATACGAAGTGGCATATAAAATGGGCTTGTTCGGTTATTTCTTCAACAGAAATCCTTTACAAGTAATACTATACTAAAACACTGAAGACCTACAGAATTTCAGTATGGTTAAATAAGCGAAACATGAAGACGTGGAACAACTGAATGAACCTGCATGTCTACAGGAAGCTGTTAAGGACGGTAGTGCCACATTCAAACAGTTTTAAATATAAGCATAATGCTAACGTTATAAATTAAAACAAATAAACCACCATATTTAGAGTGAACTTTTTCACATAATTCCAACTTACCAAGAATAAATAAATTTTCAAAATTTCTTGTATATGACGACAATGAACTGTATTACATATATATGCATAACTATATATATATATATATATATATATATATATATATATATATATATATATATATATATATATATATATATATACATATATATACATATATATGTACACACATATGTGTGAATGTGCGTGTGTGTGCGCGTGTGTAATGGAATCAATCAGGAGTTGGTCTTTTAAAGTAGAATATCTTTCTCTTTTTCCTCAGTTTTTTTCTGTTGCTATGAATTACTACTGACAATCATTTGCATAGGACTACCATCACACAGGAGGAGAACCTGATGAAAACTGTCACCTCTCAAAGGGATAGGCCTAAACTGGACTATATTTCTTCGGGAGAGGAAAAAATAACCTCGTAGTTTTCAGCACCCACAAAAAAAAAATCTTCTAACAAAAACGTAACATCGTGGACAACATAAATGCGATTTAAAAAAAAAAGTAACCTACTGGATAACATTGCTAAAATAGAAAAAAAAAAAAACTCGTGAACATCCGCACCAAGAGAAAAAGCAACCTCGTAAACATCATTTCCTAAGAGAAAACAAACGTCGTAAACATCATTACAAAGAGAATAAAACAGCCTCGTGTATATTATTAAGAGAAAAAGACATCTTCGGGGACAGCATTATCAAAAAAAAAAAAGAAAAAACACCCAGGCCACCATTCTAAAAATCAGATGTTCTAAGCCTGAGGTCGCCGAGTTTTCTCACGGAACTTCATTACACACAAACACGTGTGCCAGCACACACACACACACACACACATGTATATATATATATATATATATATATATATATATATATATATATATATATATATATATATATATATATATATATATATATATATATATATATATATATATATATATATATATATATATATATATATATATATATATACAAATATATATAAAATATATATGCATATATATTTATAAATACACACATACACACACAAACACACACACACGCATATATATATATATATATATATATATATATATATATATATATATATATATACAGATAGATAGATATATAGATATATATACTTATGGCCTTGCCCTCTGGGACGGCCATATATATAACCTTTGGACTCTATGCCTTCTTTACCTATCCCTTGTCAGACGACACTTTCTTAATCACGTTTTATCATTATCTTAAAAACGTCTGAATAGAGCCCGGGATAATACCAGATATTGCCCCACTTACAGGAAGGAAACCTTACCGCCGTAGTTAAAATGTTCTATTATAAAGTCTAATAAGCTTGCGAAACGAAAGACAATAATTATACACATCATTAGTTCAAAAACGATTGTTATGAAACTCTTGTCTTTATGAAGAATCTGAGAGGCTCCGTTGTTTCAAGTAACTAATATACACGTGTGTATATGAGAGGAGAAAACAACGTCTTAAACATCATTTACTAAGAGAATAAAACAGCCTCGTGTATATTATTAAGAGAAAAAGACATCCTCGTGGGCAACTTTATATATATTAAAAAACTCAGGCCATCATTCTAAAAATCAGATGTTCAAAGCTTGAGGTTCGCCGAGTTTTCTCAAGGAACTTCATTACACAGACACGTGAGCCAGCGCGCACACACACACACACACACACACACACACACACACACACACACACACACACACACACACACACACACACACACACATATATATATATATATATATATATATATATATATATATATATATATATATATATATATATATATATATATATATATATATATAAAAGACCTTGCCCTCTGGGACGGCCATATATAAAACCTTTTGACTCTATGCCTTCTTTACTTATCCCTTGTCAGACGACACTTTCTTAATCGGGTTTCATCATCACCTTCAACAAGTCTGAATAGAGCCCGGGATAATACCAGGTAATGCCTTGTTTACAGGAGGGAAACCTTACCGAAGCAATTAAAATGTTCTATTATAAAGTCTCATAAGCTTGCGAAACGAAAGACAATAATTTTACACATCATTAGTTCAAGAACGATTGTTATGAAACTCTTGTCTTTACGAAGAATCTGAGAAGCTCCGTTGTTTCAAGTAACTAATACATATATATATATATATATATATATATATATATATATATATATATATATATATATATATGTATATATATATATATATATATGTATATATATATATATACATATATATATTATATGTATACATATATATAATATATGTATATATATATATAGTATATATATATATATATATATATATATATATATATATATATATATATATATATATATACATATATACATATATATACATATATATATATATATATATATATATATATATATATATATATATATATATACTATAAATATATATATATATATTAGTTACTTGAAACAACGGAGCTTCTCAAATTCTTCGTAAAGACACGAGTTTCATAACAATCGTTCTTGAACTAATGTGTATAATTATTGTCTTTCGTCTCGCAGGCTTATGAGACTTTATAAAAGAACATTTTAATTGCTTCGGTAAGGTTTCCCTCATGTAAACAAGGCATTACCTGGTATTATCCCGGGCTCTATTCAGACTTGTTGAAGGTGATGATGAAACGCGATTAAGAAAGTGTCGTCTGACAAGGGATCGTCTGACAAGAGATAAGTAAAGAAGGCATAGAGTCCAAGGGTTTCATATATGGCCGTCCCAGAGGGCAAGGCCATAAGTGTACACACATATATATATGTATAAATACATACATATATTATATATATATGGATGTATGTATGTATATATATTTATATATACATATATATATATATATATATATATATATATATGTGTGTGTGTGTGTGTGTGTGTGTGTGTGTGTGTGTGCTGGCTCACGTGTCTGTGTAATGAAGTTCCTTTAGAAAAATCGGCGAACCTCAAGCTTTGAACATCTGATTTTTAGAATGATGGCCTGAGTTTTTTTTTTTTATAATGTTGTCCACGAGCATGTCTTTTCTCCTAATAATATACACGAGGCTGTTTTATTTTCCTAGTAATGATGTTTACGGCGTTGTTTTCTCCTCTCATACATATATATATATATATATATATATATATATATATATATATATATATATATATATATATATATATATATATATATATATATATATATATATATATATATATATATATATATTTTATCCAACAATAAGTCGCCTTCCCTACAGAGGGTGGCTCCAAAGAAAAACAAAATAAGGGTCGGTGCTGATATTTTAAATCCTGAACCGTGGATGATTCTCCCGTGCAAAAAGAAAATTCCATAGCATTAGACGTACATTATACCGACACAAAACAGCAGCACGTCAAACACCCATACAAGCAATGCGCCACTCACCGCCATCTTGCAAGCACTCTCGCTCCTCTAGGATACTGAGATCCTCCCTTTACAATGCTTTTTTCTCCTTCTCCATCTGTCTACCATATTCCAGGTCTTCCCCTCCTTCCTCCTAAAAATTTCCGAATGATAAACACTTTCCATACACCCATCATCCTCCATATTCTTCCCAAAAGGGCTGCGATAAATCCTTACACATTCACCAACCTTTTTACTATTTACACATTCTTCATACTTCTTCACCGTTTCTGTATTCTTCTTCTTTTGCCAAATATTCTATCGAAGTAATTCACCTCAGTGGCTTCACACTTTTTTCTTTCTTTAGCAATCAAAATCCACACATTATGTATACATTAAATATATATATATATATATATATATATATATATATATATATATATATATATAGATAGAGAGAGAGAGAGAGAGAGAGAGAGAGAGAGAGAGAGAGAGAGAGAGAGAGAGAGAGAGAGAGAGAGAGAGAGAAAATGTATGTGTGCATCTGTAATTTTAGATTCTACATGAATATTTTATAGTTGAAATTATTGTCTGCCATATGCTTAATTTGATATTCATCTTAATGCACAGTACGAGTTAACCAACAACGCAGCATATTCTTTTCTTTTTTCCTTTTCAGTAACATGATAAATTACTTTCCATGTACGTACATACAACGTAGCAAGATAAGATACAGAATTATTAATATGGAGAGAATTCTGGGCATGCGAAAACGTGAGAATATATGTTCCTCAATTCTTCTACAGATTCACTTGGGCATCAGGAAATTTTCATCGGCGATACAAGATAAACCAACAGAATTTCGTGTTTGCGTTTATAAGAGAAAGGATAGATTTCTCCTTCCTATAAAGAGTAAATAAAAAAAAATTACAGATCGATGACTCATACCTTGAAACACTTCAGGGACACGAACAAGTAATTAATTGGAATGGAGAAAGGAATCAGTTAAACATGACGAAAAAATTAAGAACACCAAAATGACAACTTCAAAGGAATAAAGTGTTAGAAATCAAAATATGTTATCCTGCCGTGTGACTGAGATTAAAATCAAGACAAACATAGAGGTACAGAATTTAAAGTAAATATGAATCCAAAATATTTTGGGATAACAAAAGAAGGTAACACATGCGTATACAGATATACATTCATATAAATAGACACACAAACATAAATGTTTACATATATACATGTATATGTGTGTGTGTGTGTGTGTGTGTGTGTGTGTGTACAGCCTGGTGCTTGAAGCAGCATCTCCATTTGGGGAGTGGCATTGAAAAGAGAAAGATTACGTTCGCCTCCGACGAGGCACTAAGAAATAGGAGACGTTATTCAATCTATCTTGACAGAGTGGAACAGCAGACAGAATTCCCGAGGGAGGAGAAATACAGGATTACCAAACCTTCAGGAATTTTACGACGAGAGAGAGAGAGAGAGAGAGAGAGAGAGAGAGAGAGAGAGAGAGAGAGAGAGAGAGAGAGAGAGAGAGAGAGAGATAACGCGATTTTGCCAAGAATTTATGACAATAACACCGAATTTTTTAAAACTTTGTTTCGCATCTCCATATGACAGATTCTATAAATGAGTCATATCAGGAATACACTTTAAATTAATTAACTATGCAATGCCCTACCAAATTTCCTGATCGCCTGAAATGATGTATATTAAATTCTTACTTATGAATTATTCTGCTTGAGAGCTGACACACTCCCACTCTTAAACCTTAGGCCACAGAAGTTACCTAATCAAGGTTCGCTACACAGTGCTGCCCTTCCTGGTACGAAAAGTGCTTCAGGGATGGGGTCACTGCCCAAGCTATTCTCCAAGGATGTTCAAGAAGCTTATATGCCAACGGCATCTGGTTTTAGTTTTCTGCAAAAGAAAACTATTGTGCCGGCTTTGTCTGTCCGTCCGCCCCCAGATCTTAAAAACTACTGAGACTAGAGGGCTGCAAATTGCTATGTTGATCATCCACCCTCCAATTATCAAACATACCAAATTGCAGCCCTCTAGCCTCAGTAGTTTTTATTTTATTTAAGGTTAAAGTTAGCCATAATCGTGCATATGGCAACGATATAGGACAGGCCACTACCGGTCCGTGGTTAAAGATTCATAGGCCGCGGCTCATACAGCATTATACCGAAACCACCGAAAGATGGATCTATTTTCGGTAGCTTTGATTATACGATATACAGAAAACTCGACTACGCCGTAGAAACTTCGGGGCAATTTTTTTCTTGTTTCTTGGGGTCATCCATACAAACACTGACCAGACCTAACGTTTCTTGACCGCCATGTTTGGGAACCCAGTGGTATACCGAACCCGTTATTACATAGCTCCAACATTAAACTGAACTCCTTCCACACAATTCACGTTTAGATAATGCAATTTTATTCTGTTGGGTAAACCAACTTCACACCTTCTGCTCTGTAACAGAAAAATATTCATAAAACAGACCTTTGCACTTTATATTTCCAACAATTATAGGATTAATTCTTGCGGCATTTTTCTGGTATTTCTTCTGAACAAAGCAGAAAGGTAAAATAATATAAGGATTGAACACAAACAATTTCTAAAATGAAAAAAATAATACTTATGTATTTTACCCCGACAAAAGTGAATGAACGGAACTGAAACCATGAAACGTCAAAGACAGCCCAACTATATACTGCCTTTAGTTAAATATTAGGAAAAGTAGTGAAATATATTTAAATTACAAAATTAATCCACTAAAAGGCCTACTTACGACGGGAAATGAACTCGGTGGATATGAAAAGCAAAAAATGGGTAAAATATGCATTGAATAAGGAAATGAAAAAAGGGGTTAAGAAAAAAAAAGAAATACTGACAGATAACTAGACCAAAAAGAAACAAAATCTTTTCTTTCCAGTCATTTGTGGACTGACGTCAGCAAAGAATAACGAGGTGTAAATGCGATGAGCAATTTCTAAAACAATTTCTTGTGACAATGTAGTCCTCACTTCAACAAACAATTAAGAGAAAATCGCAAAACAGTGCAAAACGACAAATGAAAAAAAAAAAAAATCATAAAAATCTCCGTTGTGATGGACAAGCCCTGAAGAGCGGGGTCCCACAACACGACAGGAGACGGAAGGGTGGCAAGCACACATACGCGTCCCAGACGTGACGCACGTCCCCTCATTGGACACGCACATGACAGGTGCTCGATAATTTTCTCTTTTTTACCCCTCGTCTCCTCTGAAGGGTATTCTTTCATTCAGAGCAATCAGAATCTGTCCCGGTTTCAGAACAATATATCACCTTTTTGCATAATGAAGGTATTTAGGGCAGAGCACCTCGGGGAGACAACTGAGGGAGTTGGAAAATGATGCAACAAAGGGCGTACTACCTTTATAACCACGGTGCCAGTTAGGATTATTATTATTATTATTATTATTATTATTATTATTATTATTATTATTATTATTTAACGAATAAAGAATATGATGACAATGAGGATCATTACCATCCAAAATAATCTCGAAGAATAAAAATTAAGGTGTCAATTTGGATATCTGTGCTATTATTATAAAAAACGACGTAATAATGATAAATAATAAGAAGGTTACGAATTAATACCTTCACTTTTGAAAAATCACAATAATGATAAATAATAAGAAGGTTACGAATTAATACCTTCACATTTGAAAAAACGATGTTCCAAGACCGCATTGCGGTTATTCTAATTTCTTCTAGTCCTCATCTTTAACTAATTGACAGGTCCCTTCGCTCAGATAAACTAAATATAATTTCAAATCCCATTAACCCTTCCTGGACACAAAGCCCACCCCTCAAAAACCATCCCCTGACATCCATCAATAACCTTTAGAGATGTCCCAACTTTATCCAAATACCTTGTATGGACAAACCAACGCATCATGAAGTTCAACGAAGGTAAAAGCGGAAGAATTTTCGAATACCACTCCTGATCAGAGATCAAAAAAGAACCCATAACAGATCATTAAAGATCACGTGTTATTCAGTCATCCCGCAGAAACAGCATGAATGCGCGTACAGCATCCGGTGCCAACATCGATTGCCAAAGAGACAAAAAAAAAAAAAAATCCTTGCCCGCTGATTGCCAGGACTCCAGGTTAATATCCGCGAAAAAAAAATGAGGTGGCTATTTTTCCCACCAGCGGCGCATTCTGAGGAAAATAAAGGGAGTAGGAAGCCTAAATGAGACCGAAGAGAGGAATCGATAAAGGATAAACAACATCTCTCTCTCTCTCTCTCTCTCTCTCTCTCTCTCTCTCTCTCTCTCTCTCAATTATAAATATCTTTTAGTTTTCTCCTTCACCTTTCTCTCCTCTCAAGTATTAACAATCTTTATCTCCTCCTTCTCTCCGAGTACATTCTTCTCTCTCTCTCTCTCTCTCTCTCTCTCTCTCTCTCTCTCTCTCTCTCTCTTAAATATAAATATCTTTTAGTTTTCTCCTTCACCTTTCTCTCTGAGAAATCTTTATCTCCTCCTTCTCTCTAGGTATATTTCTCTCTCTCTCTCTCTCTCTCTCTCTCTCTCTCTCTCTCTCTCTCTCTCTCTTAATTATAAATATCTTTTAGTTTTCTCCTTCAATTTTCTCTCCTCTCAAGTATTAACAATCTTTATTTCCTCCTTCTCTCTGAGTATATTCCTCTCTCTCCCTCTCTCTCTCTCAACATTTCAAGGGGGTGCCTGGCATCTTGAAATGTGTGTATAAGCTTCACGGGGCTCACATCTTCCAGGGATCAGTTTTCAGTCAAATTCAACACATTCCAGAGTTCTTTTTTCCCTCCCTCAAACTCATAGAAATTCTCAGCTCAGAAGTGTACATTTTTTTTACTTGGATTAATTCGGAATTATTTCTTACACATTATGATCACGAGCGGATCAAGAGCACTTTTTATAGAGCATACTTTCCAAAATATGAAGAACTTGACTGTCATATTGACATATAAGCTCCTAATGTCGAATTTGATAACCTTATTTATTCAGGAACTACCTTTATTAAATCACCAATAGGAAAAATGAAACAATGCCCTCGACCTTTGACAGTAAAAGGTTAAAGCCAGTGAACTTGCTAATCACCAGCTACCAATATCAACCATCAACATCAAAAGGATACTGCAGTTATACAGCCGGTTGCGAAAAGTTTAAATAATCGGATATTCCTATCTTTAAAATTAGGCAAGGTGGTTTCTAATGCCACAAATCATTAACTTTCGGTCAATTTCCTGCAAAAAGTGCACATCTCCAGGGGGTCACCTAAGGAATATATCCGCCAAATTACATCATTATCCATTCATCCATTCTTGACATATTCTGCTAATTAACAAAAACACTTTCATACAAAGACGCGTGAAAACCTAACCTTTATCCAACTTGGTTGTTGCGGTGGCACCACAAAATATATCTATAATCATATTTTGGAACGAAATAACGATTTCTTCTCCCAAAGCTATATTTTCTCTGGAAGTTTCTCGCATCTCTAAACATCTCCCTTAACCATATTTTTCTCTATAAATCTCCCACGAGTCTAAACACCTCTCTTGACCATATTTTTCATTGTAAGTCTCCCACATGACTAAAAATCTCGCTTAACTATATTTTTCTTTGTAAGTCTCACACAAGTCTAAACATCTCTCTTAACCATATTTTTCTCTGTAAGTCTCCCACATGTCTAAACACCTCACTTAAGTATATTTTTCCCTGTAAGTCTCCCGCACTATCTCCCTCTGTGAGGGAAATAAGCGCACTTACACACACATGGAAAGAGAGGCAGAAAACGGACCAACACGAATTTTATTAACATAACCAAATATCAGGATCCAATATCTCTCTCGTTACAAAAAAAAAAAATATATACACGCTGCCTCTTCCATGCATAAATGCAAATAACATTCTATAGCGAACGTCACCGTACCGACATGAAACATCGATGTTTTTGCAGGACAGCAACTGCATTTCGCAATATGTCCATGATATGAGTTACGACAGAGGCTGTAACACTGCTTTAAAGCACCTTGCACCGTTGCCTTTGCTTTCCTAATTCATCTTCCTCTTTATCTATGCATTTTCGCAATTCATTTCTTGGGTGAATTGGCATTATTCATTTATCTTTACGGTTATCCTTTTGGCTGTGCTTTTCAACTTCTTTTCACATGTAGGCTTTCTATACCGTCGACGCCTTGCGAACTTCATGCTACTGTTGGTACTTTTTTTAATAAGATTATCCCGACGTCAGAAATCCCAGAATTTTTTCTGATTCATTCGACTGTTTGTATATTACAGGGCTCTGCCATCTACACGATATCTAAGCTAAATTTTCCTTTCAATGAATGTGATGTTAATTATAATTCATTATAACCATGGATTTATGAATTCTGTGATATGTATGAAATTCTCTTGAATAGCGCAAGTCAGGTGCTGAAAGCGATACAGGGGGACATACAATACACAAACTTGAATAATATACAGAAAACGGAAACGGAAACTCAACATGACAATTCATCATCAATAAAATTCATCCTGAAACTGCAAGAACCTCAGAGATCTGGTTATAACTGCAATGATTTAGACTGATACCCGTGACTCACATGACGAAGTGATTAACTTTCAATTCATTAAGCTGTATACAAATCTTATGATCAAAGAGAGTGTAAATGAGATCTTAAAAATGTTACTCATGGGGGTTTTCACAAATTTTAATGTGTGAATAATTTTCATCAGCCATATAGCTTCTAGTAAAAAATGTTCGCTACTTTGTGGAAATCACCGAATAAATCTTGGGTGAATTTTTCTTTCTCTTACCTTTAACACCAATAAAAATTCTAATTTGCTCACGGTACAGCCTATCCATAGTTGAGGTTCTCATTATTTGAGGAGGTTGTGCTTTTACGGCAGGAATGAAATATATTACACACATAGTTTGCATGCAGCACATGTATTCGCCTCTAAAGGCCTGCCTCTCTCTCTCTCTCTCTCTCTCTCTCTCTCATATATATATATATATATATATATATATATATATATATATATAGAGAGAGAGAGAGAGAGAGAGAGAGAGAGAGAGAGAAATATATATATTGTGTGTGACAGTATGCAGAGAGAGAGAGAGAGAGAGAGAGAGAGAGAGAGAGAGAGAGAGAGAGAGAGAGAGAGAGAGAGGCCTTGACATACACACACACACACACACACACCTATACTCATATACTGTGTGTGTGTGCGTGTGTGCATGCAGTCGCTCTTGTGAATACGTTTAAGCATTACAATATAGAAAAATAATCTGTACCTACCATAATTCATGCGGTCGGAAACCATTATCCCCGGAAGCTGCAGTAATGAAACCTATTAAATTTCATTATCACGGACGTTTTCCTCTAGATGAAAACAAAAAATAATAATAATCTAATTACAACCCGGAGACCTGGAATCCATTAAGGTACAACCGCGGGACCAGGGTCCGGTGATACCGAGAACTCTCGGGACTTTCCCGCAACGGTAGATTATCCCTAATGACGTCGTTTTTCCTCAAAATCCCTTAATTCACGGGTTTTAAACGTGTGGGGGGGTCGCGACCTAAACCCCCCTGAAGGCTCGCAGGGGAGTATTCATCGGTGACTTATGACGGAAACTAATTTCTTCGGGGGGCAACTTTGAGTTTCGGTCAAGGAGCCTCCTTGGTTTCGAATTGAATATAGAGAATTTCGGCCAAAGGCCAAGCACTGGGACCCATGAGGTCATTTAGAGCTGAAACGGAAATTGACAATAAAAGGTGTGAAAGGTTAACAGGAGGAAACCTCGCAGTTGCACTCTGAATCCATTGTTGGGAGAGGGTGGAAAGTAAGATGGAAGAAAGAGAATATGAACGGAGATACAGTGAAAGGAACGAAAGAGGTTGCAGCTAGGGCCGAAAGGGAGCTGCAATGAACCTTAAGCAATGCCTACAGTGCACCGCATGAAGTGCACTGACGGCACTATCCCCCTACGGGAAGACCTTCTTGGTTTCGGTAAGTCTTAGGAATCGCATTTCCGATGCTGGTTTTTTGGGTATTCATATGACGTACTGCGATTGCATCAGACGGCAAAGGTGTGTTGCAAGTTTCAATTACTTGTCTAGTTTACTCTCAACCCTCCTACTTAACGCTGCCATGATAACGCTATCGTTGGCTGAGTCGGTTGAGCTTCAGACTGTTACTCGATGGACTGGAGTTCAATTCCCCCGGCCGGCTGATGAAGAGTTAGAGGAATTTATTTCTGGTGATAGAAATTCATTTCTCGCTATAATGTGGTTCGGATTCCACAATAAGCTGTAGGTCCCGTTGCTAAGTAACTAATTGGTTCTTAGCCACGTAAAATTAGTCTAATCCTTCGGGCCAGCCCTAGGAGAGCTGTTAATCAGCTCAGTGGTCTGGTAAAACTAAGGTATACTTAACTTAATCCTAAAGCAATTCTTGTGTTTTATGGTTTAACATTTTTATCTATTTATTTATTATACCGTTAATTTATTTTTTTTCTTCTAATAACTGTTCTCTTCTTTCTGTAATTCCTTGTAACCTCTGCTATTTCTTTCATATAAACAAAATAGTCTTTAAAAGCTTGAATTTCATCTCAGTGGCCCCTGCGGGCTAGTTCCATATGAACGTAGTTCATCTTCCGAATAATAATAATAATAATAATAATAATAATAATAATAATAATAATAATAATAATAATAATAATTTATCTGTGCTAGTGTACAACATCTCTTTGAGTTGTGTCGTACCATAATACATAATTACTATGATTTTAAGGATGAGCTTACAATAAAGTCGCTCTAATTTCAACTAACTGATTACATCAAGTTTATTTCCACTTCATATTCGATGTCCCTTTTAACCAACTGCCATTCTCTTTTCTCGTATACGATGACTAGCAGGTAAGGGACTTATCCTGATAATGCAGAAGGAAATTTATTTAACCGCTGTTCTCTCTATCGGTGAACTGAGCAACACCGGCTCAGATCAGTACGCGGAAGGGTAACCACTGATAAATACCAGGGTTCACTAAAGTCATCTCATAACCTGATGCTTGGAATAAACGAGAAATCTTCTCTGGTTCCAAAACGGATGAATGACAATTGATAAGATTGTGGTTAACACTCTTGGTTTCGGAATAGGTACCCAAGGTGATTAAAATTCATAACAAGGTTAGTGATTCTGGAGTGAAAGGCAATGAGTCACAATGTGGCCCAAGAAGTGACCACCAGTGACTGGATGAGAGAGCGACTGGTGGTGGATACAAATAAAGCAGCATAGTAATAGAGTCTGAAAACAAGTAAAAATGAGCCGACGTTTCTTAGGCGAAATCAAGTTTTCTGTACAGCGTATAATCAAGGCCACCGAAAATAAATCTATCTTTCGGTGGTCTCGGTATAAAGCTGTATGAGCAGAGGTCCATGAAACTTTAAACACGGGCTGGTGGTGGTCTGGCCTATATCGTTACCAGACGCACGATTATGGCTAACTTTAACCTTAAATAAAGTAAAAACTGCTGAGGCTAGAGGGCTGCAATTTGGAATGTTTGATGATTGGAGTGTGGTTGATCAACATACTAATTTGCAGCCCTCTAGCCTCAATAGTTTTCAAGATCTGAGGGCGGACAGAAAAAGTGCTCACAGAAAAAAGTGCGGACGGACAGACAAAGCCGGCAGAATAGTATTCTTTTCAGAAAACTAAAATCAATAAAATACACATATTAACAGCATCCAAAACAACAGCATATTAATAAAGTTTAAAAACAGCATATTATTGAGGACCAAAACTCAGCATATTAATAATCCAAAAAACAGCATATTAATAACGTCGGAAAGATACCGGATATTAATAATGTATGAAATAAAAAATATGAGTGATTTACAGACTGATTGATTAATCTCATACAATGGCGTCAAATATATAAAAAAAAAAGTTGAACGGTCATGAGGAAATACAACAAGGAGAAGAAGTTTCCCATTTGAAGAATGGCTGAGGCTGATGGTACTTACATATATGCATCAATTACTGCATTGTACAGTGAAGAGATAATAATAATAATAATAATAATAATAATAATAATAATAATAATAATAATAATAATAATAATAATAATTATTATTATTATTATTATTATTATTATTATTATTATTATTATTATAATTATAGTAGTAGTAGTAGTAGTAGTAGTAGTAGTAGTAGTAGTAGTTTCTCGCTGGGTGAGCGGCTTCAGTTCTCAACTACCACTCTGTTGGTCGTGAGTTCGAATCTCCGAGCGGCCAGTGAAGAACAAGAGGAATTTGTTTCTGGTGATAGAAATTCATTTCTATAATGTGGTTCGGATTCCACAATAAGCTGTAGGTCCCTTTGCTACGTAACCAATTGGTTCTTAGCCACGTAAAAATAAATCTAATCCTTCGGGCCAGCCCTATGAGAGCTGTTAATCAGCTCAGTGGTCTGGTTAAACTAAGATATACTTAACTTAGTAGTAGTAGTAGTAGTAGTAGTAGTAGTAGTAGTAGTAGTAGTAGTAGTAGTAGTAGTAGTCGTAAAAATAATAATAATAATAATATTATTATTATTATTATTATTATTATTATTATTATTATTATTATAGTAGTAGTAGTAAAAATAATAATAATAATAATAATAATAATAATAATAATTATTATTATTATTATTATTATTATTATTATTATTATTATTATTATTATTATAGCAAAAAATAATAACGATAATAACTCTCACATCAGCCATTAATAACTTCCCGGAATTTAACTTTTAAGAAAAATAAGAACTCTTACGTCAGCTTCTGGGAAAACCATCTGGCTAATTCACTTTGCAGCTTTCTATAATCTTCTTATTTCTAATCACACAAAGCACAGAGGATGCTCTAATCTGCTTATCTCTAATCATACGAAGAACAGCGGATGGTAAAAAGAGTATTTTAAGGAGAGGCAGAGGGGAGACTTACAATAATTTCATATCTAAGGCGTTACATGACAGAAGGTCACCACGCGGAAGGTCATCCTACTCGAAACCTCGTAGGTGGTGTACATTCATCCGCCTTCATTTTCTTGGTTTCTGTCTTGTTTTGTTTTGTTTTGTTTTGTTTTGTTTCTTATTTGCTTCGGGCCCGGACTTGAAAAAAGTACTTATTGCCAGTCTCACCAACGTAAACTATTAAAATATTTAGATCATATTTAAAATACAGAACATCAACTCATATCACGAGAAAAGTACCCGTGCATTACACTCATGGGAATTTTATAACATTTTTGCTGTATATTTATCAAACGTATGCAGGTGTTTAGTTACCAGCTCCCACCCCACTTCTCCAAGGTATTTAATTGTTTCAGCTTGTCTGTCAGTCCCTCTGTTTTATTTATTATTATTATTTTTTTTTTTGTCCCTACGTCTATTCGTCTGTTTGTGTGATGGCAACCTTACATAAAACCTTATTACCAAATTTCGATTAAACTTGGCGAACATACTTCAATGACCTTCTGCATATCATTAATTTTTGAGAGAGACTTGCCGAATACGAGTATTAAAGGTCACAGGTCAAACTCACACACATCGACAATTAATGATGTTTCACAGTCCGCAACAAATTTCTAGAATTGTCGTCGTATTGATAAATTACGAGAATGATTCATTTCAATCAAAATAACACATTTTACTTTGAAAGGTAAAACATCAATATCATATTTTTGAGAGTTAAAATAACCTCATACCAGCTATATATCTGTTATAATCTTGTCAAACTGATTATATTATGAGGCTAATTCGCTAAGAATTTTACCAGTATTGATCTATAAGTTCAAGGCCACAGAGCAGGTCAAACTTTTTAAGCAATAACCCTTCATATGAGTTCTTTTATCGGTCGCATGTCGTCTTTATATGCTTCAAAAGATTTATTAGCATTTTAGAAACAAAGTTATATAATATAATAGGTATAAAAACTGTTTTTTATATAATTTTTACGGACGATGTTAAGGGACATGTCATTTCCTAATTAAGAAGTAAATAGCATCACACCAAGATGGGTTTCTATGAATCCACCGGCAAACTGAGTGCGAAACGTATACAACTCTCTCTCTCTCTCTCTCTCTCTCTCTCTCTCTCTCTCTCTCTCTCTCTCTCTCTCTCTCTCTCTCTCTCTCTCTCTCGTGAAACGTCGCAAACAAATTAACTACGCCACGCAATTTCAGTGGCCCGAGATAAAAAGGTTTACGTGACCTGATTTGCTTGAAAGGCCCACGCTACCTATACGCGAGTTTGTCTCTATATATCCACAGATAGAAATGTTCTTTACCAGTATTGTATCTCTTGAACTGCTGACGAATTCACAGGAAAAATTTACCAGAACAATATGCCCCGAAGCAAGGAACAACTCAAAAAGATAACAAAATAGATGCAAAGATAATAAGGTATATTCTTGACGTACAGGCTGGAAGAGTATTCTAGATATGGAATGAACATTATTATTATTAATTATTATTATTATTATTATTATTATTATTATTATTATTATTATTATTATTATTATTATTATTATTATTACAAGCCATACCTTAACCATACATATAAAATCAGAATGCTACAAGCCCAATGCCTCCATCTGGTAGAGAAGCAAAGCCCAAGGGCTCCAACTGACAAAGCAGCAAAACCCAAGGGCTCCAACTGGAAAAGTAGCAAAACACAAGGGCTCCAACTGGAAAAGCAGCAAAGCCCAAGGCTTCCAACTGGAAAAGCAGCAAAACCCAAGGCTTCCAGTTGGAAGTGCAGCAAAGCCCAAGGGTTCCAACTGGCAAAGCAGCAAAGCTCAAGACTAACAACTGGAAAAGCAGCAAAGTCCAAGAGTTCCAATTGGCAAAGCAGCAAAGGCCAAGGGTCTCAAGTGGAAAAGCAGCAAAGCCCAAGGCTTCCAATTGCAAAAGCAACAAAGCCCAAGGCTTCCAGTTGGAAAAGCAGCAAAGCCCAAGGGTTCCAAATGGCAAAGCAGCAAAGCCCAAGACTAACAACTGGAAAAGCAGCAAAGCCCAAGGGTTCCAATTGGCAAAGCAGCAAAGGCCAAGGGTCCCAAGTTGAAAAGCAGCAAAGCCCAAGGCTTCCAATTGCAAAAGCAGCAAAGTCCAAGGCTTCCAGTTGGAAACGCAGCAAAGCCCAATGGTTCCAAATGGCAAAGCAGCAAAGCCCAAGACTAACAACTGGAAAAGCAGCAAAGGTCAAGAGTTCCAACTGGCAAAGCAGCAACGGCCAAGGGTTCCAACTGGAAAAGCAGCAAGGTACGGAAAAAGAAACTGATAAGTAAGGAACAAAATGTTAAAGAGAAATACTGAAAAACAAATAAAATGTATAAAGTAAAATAATAAATCACAATAAACTCTGAAACGAGACTCGTGTCAGCCTAGTCAGTTAACATAAAAGCATTTTCTCCAAGCTTAAAATTCTCAAGCTCAGGCGATTCAATTACATTCTTGACACAGAGCCAGTAGGGAAAATTCTTGATATACAGCTTTGAAGAAATATTCTTAATACAGACCCTTCGATATATTCTTATCAGAACTCTGCAAGGTAAATTCTTTTTCCATCGGCCAACTCCCCTCCCCCTTTTTTGGGGGGGATATGGGACGTATAAGGCTTTGAATTACCCACCCCCTCAGTATAGGAAATGTCGTTACAAATGGCGCTGTGACACACATTTTCAGGGCACCATATGGGATTAATTCCCTTCGATGTATAGATTTTTCGGAATTTTTTTCTAAGAACCTCTTTCCTTGAGTCACAACGCAAAGCCCTAGCTACTGAAGAGAATTTTGAACTGATATTTAAGCCTCATATGCTGTTACCTTTCTGTTTCTTAGATGACGTCAGCAAAAACATGAAGGGAGCATTTTTCACAATTTCATTGTAAGATTTCTGTTTTTTCTTTTTTTTTTTTTCTTTCCTCCATACTGCCCTTGTATTCTGTATAAGCCTGCTTGATTATTTAGACTTTCTGAATATGTATTTTCTCCATACTGAATGATAATAAATTCTTGTCTCTAATTTACATACAAGTGACGATAAAAATTAATAAGAGCGCCCACATTACCTTTGTCCATGTAGGGAAAATCCAAGAGCTCGCACGCTGTCTAGAAATTAAGAACCCGAACCTTAACCAAAATTATCCCTCCTTCAAAGCAAGCAATTCCAGAAAATATAATACTCTTCCTTGAAATATATTTCCCAGTTTCATTGAACTTCCCTTCCTTTCTGGCAGAACAGAGCTGGCTCTAATATATTCACATTAAGAAGAGAACCAAAGTCATAAACTTGATGTCGACTTGAAACGTCTCCATAACTTTAAGGAGGAGAACATAAAAAGAACATCCAATCTCCCTTAAGTAATGTCAAGTAGATCAATGTAGACCAATAGGCTTCGCCTCTTGGCCAATGAGGAAACCACCTCTCAAGTCTGAGAGCGAGAAAATAAGACTTCGGAGAATACAGGGGCAGAGTGTTCCGGAGTTCAGACGTCAACGGGACAGACAGAAGAGTTATCAACACGAATGAGTTATCAACCTGAATCCAAAGCTTGAAAAGACCATTGTGGCAATTAGTTCCACCCGTTACGGTGCAACACCAGTCTTTTATACATTCTGAGGTAGAGAGAAAGAGAAGGATAGAGAGAGACGTAATTAGCCTTTTAATGAAAGGACTTAAAGATTTTATAAACATCTGTTTCCCTTTTGTGTATGTGTGTGTAAGAGAGAGAGAGAGAGAGAGAGAGAGAGAGAGAGAGAGAGAGAGAGAGAGAGAGAGAGAGGCGGGGGGGGGGGGGAGAAAGAGATACTGACTCTTCAATATACACGAATTCATGTGTATATAACAGAAAAATCACCACGGAGTTGAATCCATTAATATCTACAAAGCAGGTATGAAAAGGGGTGGCCTGACTGGCTTTACAATACCACCTGAGAGGACAGAACTCTAGTCATGCTCACCGGAACAATGATGGCAATAATACCTATTGATGAAGAAATCCCAGTCTGAGAGCATTATTAAAACCCAGGGGGAATAAGGCAACACAGTTTCTTTTTAAATTAGTATATTTAAAACTAATCACATTTAAACAAAATGCTTACATTTTAAGAAAGAAATCTGGCAAGCTGAACTGATTGATCCATTAAAGAAAAGTCTGAAGAAATTTCACCTAAAAATACTCAGTCATTAAAACTACATAACAAAGCAGCTAAATAAGTAGGTATAAAAATGATTACATATGACATATGTGCTACCACATGAAAGTTGAAACTGCTAATCAGTATCATTTCTAAAATCATTACGGTTCAAATAAATCAGCAATGCGAAAGATACGAGAGAATACCTTTGAAACGTCTGCAAAATAATCATTCAGAAGCAAAAAATAATCATTCAGAAAATAAAAGCACTCCAGAAAAACACATTGCAAAAATACCATTCACACTTAAATCCTTCTATAACAATTAAACTTAACTTGACAAACAAAGTCAGGAGAAGGCATTTCTGTGTTCATTAGTAATATTTGGAAAGAACTGAATGCTGTTTTGTGGGGCCTCTAATTTGGTTAGCTTTCGTTTTCGTGGAAGGTCCCAGGAGTCTTCGGATAATCTAATTCCGATGCTTTAATCCGTCAAACTCAACAGCTTAACAGGAGTTCTGCGTTTCATGTGTCACCCAAACGCAAGAAGCCGTCAAGTTACAATCGCAGCATCTGATTATTTTCCCGATTTTTTCCACTTTCAAGATTGATCAAATCACGGCACGGGTCAAATCAGTGAGAGAGAGAGAGAGAGAGAGAGAGAGAGAGAGAGAGAGAGAGAGAGAGAGAGAGAGAGAGAGAGAGGAGGGCATATTTCGAAATTTCACTAAATATCTTTCTCATGTGTCAGAAAAGCCAAATTCATGTGAATTTACATACATACATACATACATACATACATACATACATACATACATGCACACATTATATATATATATATATATATATATATATATATATATATATATATATATATATATATATATATATATATATATATATATAAATAAAGGATCAAGAAACTGACACTCATGGAGTCCACAAAAAACGGAAAAGATATATCACGTGATGGCTGTTTTGTTATAGCGCATAACAGACAAGAAGAGGCGTCGAATGCGAGCGGCAGAGGGCCACAAAGAAAATCAAGCACAGTCAGTCACCTAATAAAAAAAACTATAGAGTAGTTCCAACGGATGTGTCATCAACAGAAAGGCATAACAGAATCACCTGGTCACGAGCAGTCAGGAGGAGGAGGAGGAGGAGGAGGAGGAGGAGGAGGAGGAGGAGGAGGAGGAGGAGGAGGAGGAGAAGAGACAGATTGGAATGGACGTGAAAAGTGACGGGAACCCGAAAGAAAAGTTGAGTCGCGGCCCGAACCAATTTGTCTCCCCTTCCCATTCGCCCGGTCCCTAAAAGAAAAGCTACGGTACACCCGCGTCCATCCTACCTAGCTGAGAGAGGATAAATCGTTTCATCTTGATTCCTGTCATTCTATTTCCTCTTCCTTCTGACTGTCTCCTCTCACTTTCCACGCCTTCGGAAATAAGTTATCAGATTTCAAAAGCGGTGGCGAGAGCGGTCAAATGATAAAAATGCACTTCTCATTAACGGAAACACACAGACGCTCTGTTGGTTTTCCGACCAAACGATGAACCAGGTCACTTGACCCGATCGTTAAAATTTATTGGAATTCTCAGTAACTGTGGATATTTTCCATTGTGGAAGTGTTAGCCTACACTCAATCCCTACTCTTTCATCAGAGAATTTCATTGTAAGAAATTGCCTTAGGGCACAACTACAGCTTTTCATGGTAGGAGCGTTAGCTTACCCTCAACCCCTCCTCTGTTACCAGAACACTTATCAGAAAGGGCCTTAGGGCACTACTACAGCATTGCAAAAATTACTTCATAGCTAAATCAACAAAAGTGACCCAATTCGACGTCAACACCTTGAACATAACTCAAGGAACTTTTACAAGCAACCAAGAGTGTTAAATGGGTGACAGAGCACATCTCCGTTCTGAATGAAAGCTTTTAACATGCAAGTAAGATCTACATGACTGCATCCAAGACGTCTCCCACTGAGGCCTGAGCCCAATTCATCAGATTAAGTCGAATCGTTGAGAAACCTCTGAGTACGCAGGAGCTTGTAATTAAATTAAAGAAAAATAAAATGTCTTTGGTCTTTGAATTCGCCTAGTTCCTCGCTCTCCTGGTGATTACGGCTGAGAGGAAATTCAATATAGTGGAGCATGTGATATGCAATGAAGAACTTACATTAAAGTAGACTTACACTATATATATATATATATATATATATATATATATATATATATATATATATATATATATATATGCACAGAAGGAAGTGCCTGAAATATATGGTTGCAACGTTCAAATAGTGTTTTATGGGTCTTTTTATCTTCATATTATACTGTGGTATTACAGTAAAAGACAGTCATATACATATACATATACATATATATATATATATATATATATATATATATATATATATATATATATATATACTGTGTGTATATATATATATAAGTATAAATATAGTATATATATATATATATATATATATGTATATATATATATATATATATATATATATATATATATATATATATATATATATATATATATATATATATATATATAAAAGTCTGAATATGCAGGACCATGAGAGTGGAGATAACGTCGATCACGGAGACGTGCACACTGAAGATCCAGATGGATTATGCAGTTTAATTAATGGGACTAAACGTGATTCTAATGAGGCTTCTGTGTGGTGTAGGAATTTACTCAAAGGATAAGATCATTCTATCTTATTCTGGCTCAGAAAATTCCAAGGAAATAATGTTGTTTTGCCATGTGTACCAATTTCTGTCTTCCCGACACATCGTCAATTCAAGCTGAGTGAAGTCAACAGCTTATTTCTGGATGAGTTTGGAAACTACTATTTACGTCAACACTGACGCAGAAAGGTATCCTTTTTATACTGATTTTTAAGATAAAAATAATTGAGGTTACTACTTCCATCAGCATCACCTGAAAAACCTGTTTCTTATATTTTGCAATGCAACTGTTATTTCATTTTCTTAAATAAATTTTGAAGATTAAAATTAAAATGATTTTGGTCTCTACTTCCATCCACATCACAAATAATATTTTTATTTAGCAATTCCATTATCACTTTAAATTCTTTATTATGAAAATGAAAATTATTATGGCTGCTACCTCCACCAACATCACCAAAAAAAATGTTTTTTTTATATTTTGCAAAGCCATTATTACATTACTTTCTTTACTCATTTTCAATATTAAAATTAAAATCACTATGGTCACTACTTCCACCAATATCACCAAAACAAAAACATTGTTTTATTCTTGCAAAGCCAAATATTATCCTCAACACAAAAGGCAAAGAAGAAAATAACTCGCATTAGGAAAGTTTCTAAAAGAGAGAGAGAGAGAGAGAGAGAGAGAGAGAGAGAGAGAGAGAGAGAGAGAGAGAGACGCGGACACAACAAAGCCCTCGGTCAAAAGAAATAAATCCTATGAATCCTATGGATCCCAGAAAGACAGGATTAACCTTAGTAGGTTATTCAAGAAAAAGTACTGCCGAGAACACAGATCCCTAATAACAGAAACTGGCAACGGAATTAATCAGACAGTCCAAGCTTTTCATTATGGTGGTTTCATACAAAGGCCCTGAGAGAGAGAGAGAGAGAGAGAGAGAGAGAGAGAGAGAGAGAGAGAGAGAGAGAGAGAGAGAGAGAGAGAGAGAGAAGGCAAACTATTAAACTATAGAATGTTTACAAATAATTGTCTGAGAGAGAGAGAGAGAGAGAGAGAGAGAGAGAGAGAGAGAGAGAGAGAGAGAGAGAGAGAGAGAGAGAGAGAGAGAGAGGCAAACTATTAAAACGAATGTTTACAAATAAATTTCTTCATGAGATACAGTATGATTAATATGATTAAACAATTACCATCATCGATGCAGAGAGAGAGAGAGAGAGAGAGAGAGAGAGAGAGAGAGAGAGAGAGAGAGAGAGCTTCAAACCTTAAAATGCGTGCAGAATGAATGTGAACGTGAAAAGAGAAATGGCTGGAATAAGAGAATAGAGAGAGAGAGAGAGAGAGAGAGAGAGAGAGAGAGAGAGAGAGAGAGAGAGTGAGCTTCAAATCTTAGAATGCGTGCAGAATGAATGTGAACGTGAAAAGAGAAATGGCTAGAATAAGAGAGAGAGAGAGAGAGAGAGAGAGAGAGAGAGAGAGAGAGAGAGAGAGAGAGAGAGATTCAAACCTTAGAACGCGTGCAGAATGAATGTGAACGTGAAGAAGAGAAATGGCTAGAATAAGATAGAAGAGAGAGAGAGAGAGAGAGAGAGAGAGAGAGAGAGAGAGAGAGAGAGAGAGAGAGAGATTCAAACCTTAGAACGCGTGCAGAATGAATGTGAACGTGAAAAAGAGAAATGGCTAGAATAAGAGAGATAGAGAGAGAGAGACAGAGAGAGAGAGAGAGAGAGATTAAAACCTTAGAATGCGTGCAGAATGAATGTGAACGAGAAAAAGAGAAATGGCTAGAATAAGAGAGAGAGAGAGAGAGAGAGAGAGAGAGAGAGAGAGAGAGAGAGAGAGAAGAGAGAGCAAACGCAATCAAACACAGAGCAGCCTTTGTGGGGTGGTTTGCAAGGACACCATTCACGGACGGGCACGGGGAGGTTATCAAATGAAAGCCTGGTTGACCGATGGAATCGCATCAACTGGACTCAAACGCGATTTGCAAATTGACTTAAGCTTACGAACAAAACACACTTCCCCAAAAATGACTTCGGCTCGGGGGACAATTTTCGCCCAGTAGGGGAGGAGGATGCCAAAGCATCATTAAAGACGTTAGTCGCAAGGAAAAGAATCCTTAATAGATAACAATAAAAACTTGATTGTTTTACCAAAGCATCGTTAAAGATTCTGGCCAAAAGGAAAAGGATTCTTAAGGGAAAACAATAAAAACTTGATTGTTTTACCAAAGCATCGTTAAAGATTCTGGCCACAAGGAAAAGGATTCTTAGGGGAAAACAATAGAAACTTGATTGTTTTACCAAAGCATCGTTAAAGATTCTGGCCACAAGGAAAAGGATTCTTAGGGGAAAACAATAGAAACTTGATTGTTTTACCAAAGCATCGTTAAAGTTTCTTACCACAAGGAAAAGGATTCTTAAGAGAAAACAATAAAAACTTGATTGTTTTACCAAAGCATCGTTAAAGATTCTGGCCACAAGGAAAAGGATTCTTAAGGGAAAACAATAAAAACTTGATTGTTTTACCAAAGCATCGTTAAAGATTCTGGCCACAAGGAAAAGGATTCTTAGGGGAAAACAATAGAAACTTGATTGTTTTACCAAAGCATCGTTCAAGATTCTGGCCACAAAGAAAAGGATTCTTAAGGGAAAACAATAAAACTTGATTGTTTTACCAAATAATCGTTCAAGATTCTGGCCACAAGGAAAAGGATTCTTAAGGGAAAACAATAGAAACTTGATTGTTTTACCAAAGCATCGTTAAAGATTCTGGCCACAAAGAAAAGGATTCTTAGGGGAAAACAATAAAAACTTGATTGTTTTACCAAAGCATCGTTAAAGATTCTGGCTACAAGGAAAAGGATTCTCAAGGGAAAACAATAAAAACTTGATTGTTTTACCAAAGCATCGTTAAAGATTCTGGCCACAAGGAAAAGGATTCTTAAGGGAAAACAATAAAAACTTGATTGTTTTACCAAAGCATCGTTAAAGATTCTGGCCACAAAGAAAAGGATTCTTAGGGAAAACAATAAAAACTTGATTGTTTTACCAAAGCATCGTTAAAGATTCTGGCCACAAGGAAAGGATTCTTAGGGAAAACAATAAAAACTTGATTGTTTTACCAAAGCATCGTTAAAGATTCTGGCCACAAGGAAAAGGATTCTTAAGGGAAAACAATAAAAACTTGATTGTTTTACCAAAGCATCGTTAAAGATTCAGTGGCCACAAGGAAAAGAATTCTTAGGAGAAAACAATAAAAATTTGATTATTTTACCAAAGCATCATTAAAGATTCTGGCCACAAGAAAAAGAATTCTCAAGAGAAAACACTAAAAACTTGATTGTTTTACCACCGCATCGTTAAAGATTCTGGCCACGAGGAAAAGAATTCTTAAAAGGAAATAATAACAACTTGATCGTCTGAGATCTTTTATCTAAATATTACTCCTTATTTTCGAAGAAAGATATGGAAAGATATAAAAAATAAATGTTCCCAATATCTTCCGTATGTTAAATACACAGTTTCAAGGGAAAGAAGCTTTTAAAAGCTCTGAAACACACAAATAACACAAGCATCCGGTAAGATGAAACATACTGAAAAAGGAACCGGATCCAGAACCATCTAAAAATCTGGTCAAATCTTCCTTGGCCTATCACCCGCCCTTCCAAAAAAAACTCCACTAGAATCCAGCGACAAAGCTTCTACAGATTTTTTGACAAAATATAAATAATGACATGTAGGTAATACAGTACATCCGCAAATGCTAAAAAAAAAAAAAAGGTAAAAAATGCGCCGAAGTTCCTTCGGTGCAATCGAGTTTTCTGTACAGCGTATAATCAAGGCTACCCAAAATACATCTATCTTTTGGTGGTCTCGGTATAATGCTGTATGCGCCGCGGCCCATGAAACTTTAACCACGGGCTGGTGGTGGTCTGGCCTATATAGTCGCCAGAAGCACTATTATGGCTAACTTTAACCTTCAATAAAATTAAAATTATTGAGGCAATTTGGTATGTTTGATGATTGGAGGGTGGATGATCAACATACCAATTTGTAGCCCCCTAGCCTCAGTAGGTTTTAAGATCTGAGGGCGGACAGAAAAAAGTGCGGACGGACAGACAAAGCCGGCACAATAGCTTTCTTTTCTGAAAACTAAAAAGAGAAAATAACATAACTACCAAACGAAGCAAACACAGAAGAGGAAAATTCAACGTTTAGAGATGCCATAACCAAACAGAAAAAGATATAGAAAACATAAAAATATGAACAGAAGACAGACGTGAGAATTTGTCCCTCAATTCTCGACCTATTTCACGTATTCTCTTTTGAAGTATCGCACGCGACAAAAACTTGGTCTAAGACCATTGCTACCAAAGACAGGAACAATTTAAGCACTTGTGTGTGTGTGCGTGTGTGTGTGTGTATACGAGTATATATATATATATATATATATATATATATATATGTGTGTGTGTGTGTGTGTGTGTGTGTGTATGTATGTATATATATATATATATGATTATTATCACTTTTGTACGTGATTCATTTATCACACATTACCACAGGTGAAAAATAAGAAACGGGGTGTAGGTCCTGACCGGTCTCGACTTTATTTCCAAGCCATTGACGGAGGACTGATATATATATATATATATATATATATATATATATATATATATATATATATATATATATATATATATATATATGTATATATATATATATATATATATACACACACATAAACATTAGACCATTTCCCGTAATTGGGTGTGGCTCCTGCAAGAACAATTAATGAGAGAGAGAGAGAG
>NC_089750.1:63109706-63112206 GCF_040412425.1 Macrobrachium rosenbergii
CAACAGCCAGTGGGGGACAGATCCCAATGCCCATGACACGTGGCCAGTGTGTCGCTAGGTCCACTGTTTAACTCCCCAGCCCGAGGGCTGGTACCTATTCTCCTACTGAAACTCTCGGGTTTTTTCGGACCGTTATCACTGTCAAAAAGATATGGTAGACATATACTGACTATTTACATTTTGACAATACAGTATTCTTTGCTCTTTACAATGCTCCACGTCTGTATAAAACAGAAAACTTAGTAAGCGTATCGTAATTCATTTTCATGTCTCACTCTTTCCTTATCTCACATGATTCTTATATAAACAATACTGACGGACTTGGTACTTGTTTGAGGAAAAATATATTGAAGCCTGCCGTATACCAGTGTACAGTGGGTGAGTAATTTATTCAGAAAATAAAACTGTATCACCACTATTAGAATTCATATTGTGTAAGCTGGAGGTATGAAAATTAATATAGCATTTGCATATAAACACACAGGCAAGCACGAACTTGAACGTGCGTGGCGAATTGGAAATTAACAACTGTCAAGATATGAGAGAGAGAGAGAGAGAGAGAGAGAGAGAGAGAGAGAGAGAGAGAGAGAGAGAGAGAGAGAGAGAGAGAGAGCAAATCATAAACTATAGAATTTTTACAGAATTAATGTCTGCATATATGAGAGAGAGAGAGAGAGAGAGAGAGAGAGAGAGAGAGAGAGAGAGAGAGATAACCAACAACTATAGAATTTTTATAAAATAAATGAGAGAGAGAGCGAGAGAGAGATAAACATCAACTACAGAATTTTTACAAAATAAATGTCTGCATGAGAGAGAGAGAGAGAGAGAGAGAGAGAGCAAATCATCTATAGAATTTTTACAGAATTAATGTCTGCATATGTGAGAGAGAGAGAGAGAGAGAGAGAGAGAGAGAGAGAGAGAGAGAGAGAGAGAGAGATAACCAACAACTATAGAATTTTTACAAAATAAATGAGAGAGAGAGAGAGAGAGAGAAAGAGAGCTAACCCTCAACTACAGAATTTTTACAAAATCAATGTCTGCATGAGAGAGAGAGAGCTAACCATCAACTACATAATTTTTACATAATAAATGTCCGCACGAGAGAGAGAGAGAGAGAGAGAGAGAGAGAGAGAGAGAGAGAGAGAGAGAGAGAGAGAGAGAGAGAGAGCCATGTTGGTGACGTCCTTAATCATCTTTTCCCTAAAATGAGTTTGTGGATGGTAAGTGGCAAGTGCGGGTGACGCTTTTTGACAAGCAGGAGCCGAGTCTACTTCCTTGTGAAGCCTACCGAGGAGGAGGAGGAGGAGGAGGAGGAGGAGGAGGAGGAAGCCTTTGCTAAAGACTCCTGATTTAGAGTCTCCATTAATTCCTAGGGATGGAAGCCCAATTTTCTGGATTGTAGGCCATCCTTTGAGCACATAACACCTCCCCCCACCCCCCCCCCACCCCCACATTATTGGATACACTGAAAATTTACTTAGTTTATTTTCCTTAGTATTTTCTTCATACTATAATACATTTTTGCAGCGGTTATTTTCTAATGGGCGTAATTTTATCCGGAATTCTTGCAAAATAACACTGCGGTCCTACAGACAACTTACTGATTAATACCTACATCAGGATTATGTTATTTTCGTTCTGTTTGTCTGTACGTGTTCTCGTGTTTGTTTGGCTGTTTTCCTGTTACCAGGATTACGTTAAAACTAATAACTGAAATTTTTACTAATTGGCAAATCGTGTTGAAACCAATGAATGACCTTATAGAATCGGGATCTTTTAGCGCCGCATTTTACCGACACTAATGTTAATCTAAAGAAAAAGACAGCTTTCTATTGTTTGTGAAAGAAAACATAAATGATAAAAAGTATCTAGGTAACTGTCTTTAATTGCGTCCCTCCTTTGGCAACTGTGTAAGTAGAGGCTGACAATCTGACTGCCATTTCTCACAATGCGTATTGAATTACAAGCTGGTTAACGCGAGAGAAAATAAAGAGTAAACATTTTGTCTTTCAATTCCAGTTCCATCGGTAAATGTCCCTCCTTGGGGGTATTATGATCTTCGGACTAGCAACCTCATTCCAAATTCGATGCACAAAAACTTGCATAAATCCTTGGGAGGCTAATGTGAGCAGCAAAATATTCAGAAGCACATCATTAGACTTATATAAATGTCTGAAAACTGCAATGGATTTTAATAACAGTATTTTTGCCATTATTATAACTATTATTCTGAAACTTCTTTGGAAATAGAAAATACGATTTTTTACCTAAATCGTACGTGTTATCAAAATCGAACTCTGTGAAGTGCAAAAGTGATGAGTATTTGCGATACTGTAGAATAAGCTCAGTAAAAACGAATGATGAACACAGCTGTACTATCCAACCCTCCATGGAGAAGTACCGACGATACAGAGTAATGATCACAAGGACAATATGCTTAGCTAATATGAATAATCAAGCATACAAAGTTCAGCAACCGAGAGATATCTGCGGACATCTC
>NC_089750.1:63119706-63122206 GCF_040412425.1 Macrobrachium rosenbergii
AGGTCCACAGGCAGAGTAGGCTTCTCTCTCAAAAGTGATCTTATTGTAAAAGGATTACAGAAAACAAACCGGAAACTGATTTGAGGGAAACAATGCTTAAGTATTTCTTGTAACTTTTTTCGGACCATATACCTCAGTTTTTCGCCAAAGTTGTATAAGATGAACTCAATATGCGCTTTGATTAATAGAGCCTACAATGTTTGTTGTGATTTTAATTTATTTCATCAAGATATGGTTTTCCTCCAGAATTATTTTTCTGAAAACTCATATCCCATTTTTGTATTTTACAAAGTTCTGAAAAATTTTTTAAATGAAAAGTTTTGTCCCAGACCGGTGTACAGTACTGCTAGTAAAGATGTAAAGTACATTACATTGCCTTACCTTGGTCATAGTAGCTATATGGTCAGAAAAAAGTTACTAGAAATACTTAAGCATTGTTTCCCTCAAATCAGTTTCCGGTTTGTTTTCTGTAATCCTTTTACAATAAGATCACTTTTGAGAGAGAAGCCTATTCTGCCTGTGGACCTTAATACCTGTGTCGTTTACTTGTTCACTTGCTCGCAGTGTGGTCTGCGATACGTGGGATCTAGTTCCCGCTGGCTCAGACACAGAATTTTGGAACACAGAGGTCTTTCTATTAGAACTAGGTTTCCCCTTTCCAAACCACCCTTTTCTGCCATTAGAGAACACAGTTTAGCACAGGACCATCCTTTCACTGACCTGGATTTTCGGGTACTGTCTTTTTGTTCAAATAGACTGGACCTTTTAATTTCAGAGTCGCTGACTATTAAAAAGATGAAGCCGGAATTGAACAATAACTCGTCTGGTATTCAACTAGCTATCGTGTAATTTCATAGCAGGTACTCAATTAGGTCGTTAAATATTTTACTTTGTGAGTGGTAGTTTCTTTACATTTCACCTTAGTTTTATTTTCATATTTTTATGTTTGTGTTTTTAATTTTTCGTTATTTTACGTCTCACCCTTTTAGTTTGTATTTACTTATTCATTTTATATATTTCGTTAGTATTTTTGCTGAAGATTTATTATGACAATCCATTTTATTGTAATTTTATTGATTCTCATCCTTGTCGGTTTTTTCAGCCTGATGATGAGGTTTTATACCTCGAAAGCTTGTACAATAAAGAATGTTCTTCCTGGTCTTGGCAATATTATTTATCATTAAGCTATATATATAAATTTCTGACTCACTTCGGGAGCGAACCCCGGTCTTTCAAGTGAGTGCAGGGCATTAGCAATTCCTCTACACAAATCATACAAGAAGTTCAGGCCTAAATATTATCTGTGTGGAGGAATTGCTAGTGGCCTGGACTCTCACTCGAAAGACCGAGGTTCGCTCCCGATGTGAGGTAGAAAATTATTTGTGTAACACTTTTTTATACATTACTTGTGTTAGGCTTTAAAAAGAAACGATGGTTAGAATCCAGATTCCTTACTTTTCAAAGTGCAAGCTGATGAAGAAGACGTGCAATTTCCTTCATCAGTTACCGATGCACTGGAATCTAAAGAAAAAATACCAAAGAGCTTAGAGATATATTCCGGAAGAAGAAAGAGTAACTAAATTAGATTTCCTTCCGATCCCTAAGGATATCAAAAATGTAACCAACTCTTGCTTGACCCACAACACATCCCTGAACAAAATTTCACTACAAATCCATCAAGAAAACTCTGAGCTATGAAAGACAGACCGACAGACGGACAGACAGGCAAACACAAAGAAACGGATGGATGCTTCGCCTTCATCCAACTTCTTTGGCAGAAGAAGAAGACTCACCGCCAATCAAACATAACAATGACGATAATCCCGCCCTTCAAAACCATACCAATAACAGCATCGTTCACTCCCAAGGGTTTCGCTCAGTTCAAGTTAATAAAAGCCTTGATTACGCGAGTTTTAATTCGGAATAAGAGTGAATACCATTAGGCTACAAAGATCTACAACCTCATTATTCCAACTCGACCCCCTTCATTAACTACGTCTCCGAGGAACAAAAGCAAGTGATTGATACTTTGGACTTAGAATTTCAGCGATGTTAATTGGGGATGAATAAGAACATACATGTACCTAATGATATATCTTTCCTTCCCTTTCTCCTTTTTCATGTATAATACGTAATGCATACGATCCCCAAACACAAATAAACAAACCACCAGTAATAAAAAAATAAATAATAATAGTAATAAGTTAATTTTGTTTGAATAAAAAATATAGGGCATTGTCGATCATTCTCATGCAAATGATACTGTATATATCTAGTATGTGTATACTTATAACGTATCTGATACGGACTGGACTATGAATACGTATATATAATACATATATACCTAGCAGAAACAGGAGATCGACGTTAGTGGAGGGGAAACATACCAAGCACGTTTTCTGAACAAAAATCCACTGTATCTTTGTTGGTGTAAACGGTGAATTAGGTATTTGCTAGTTACTCGACAGCAGTGAGTCGCTTCTGAGGTGGTGAAAGGCTC
>NC_089750.1:63127206-63134706 GCF_040412425.1 Macrobrachium rosenbergii
CCAGTGCACATTTATGTTAACCCGTGAAATCAGAGCATCACAGTAAAATAATTTTTACTCCTCTACATATTAGGCGTTCGTTTTATGACCAAAAAATCTTAAAACCATGCAAGCTGTAAATACTATAATTCTAAAAAAAAAAATGGTAAAAACTGGAACTACTATTCAGATATTCTATATGTTTAGTTTTAAAACGCGATTTTCTTTGCGATCGTACTAATTCTCCTCAAAATGTGTAATGTTACAAACTAAGGACATATTCTTAGGTGAAAAGAATAGACAAATAAATTCCTCTCGCAGCACGAAGTCTGCTTGGCTTCGCGTTCCTGGGAATGTTGGATAAAATGGACGTTACTTACCACCTGACTTTTATCGGCAGGAAACAGCGAAGGGCAAAGAATTCCCGTTTTCTTTCTACATTTCTAAAAATATTTCAATATCTGAGGAAAACTTTAATAGACACCAACATACCATATTTTGTAAACGAATCATTCGTGCATAAGATGAAGAAGCATCCAACTAACCTGTAAATGAAAAAAAAATCAAATTAAAAGAACGAAGAGACGAGGCTTTAAAAGAAAAGCAATTACATAGTGACTGCTTCCTGTAAATTATTATTATTATTATTATTATTATTATTATTATTATTATTATTATTATTATTTGGAATAGGCAACATTTGTATTGAACGAGATTACAAGTCACGACTTACATAAAAACTTAAAAGTCCATGATGAAAGAAAAAAAAAGCATGAATAAGAGAGTAACAAATAAGCAATAGTTGCGATACGTCAACAAACAGATAGCTATACACATACATAAACAACATAAGTTATAAACATAAGTCGAAGACGGTTTAAGGTTTTATTGCAACGTCTCCCAAATTTTCATGAACAAATACACATACAAATTACAACGTACATACATATGCACACGCACGTATGCACGTACATGTATATGTCTGTTTAAATAAATAAATAAATAAATAAATATATATATATATATATATATATATATATATATATATATATATATATATATATATATATGTGTGTATACATATATATACATCTACTGGAATATATATATATATATATATATATATATATATATATATATATATATATATATATATATATATATATTTTATTTCAGTAGATGAAACCTATTCACATGGAACAAGCACACAGGGACCATTGACTTCTTGAAATTCAAGCTTCCAAAGAATGTTGGTTTCAACTTCCCACCGCAGACCCCACACTGCAGCAGTATCTGATCATGATACAGAGCCAGTGATTTTTCATCGCCCTGGGGGAGACGCGAACCCGCGACATCTGAGTGGCATGCCACGACACTAAGAGGCAATGGATTTCTTCTTAACCAGAAAATATATGTGAAACGGAGCTACGCAACCATCCTAACATTTTCAACTCCAGACTTTGTCAAACCAACCATAATCCGAACACACAAACGTAAATAAATAAATATGTCCAGAGAGAGAGAGAGAGAGAGAGAGAGAGAGAGAGAGAGAGAGAGAGAGAGAGAGATTTTCTCTCTCGTAATTGAAAATGGAGAAACACCCTGAAGTACTCCGAGCAGACCTCCATTGAAATCTGGAAGTGGCTCCAAGTGCGTCAAAGAAAACAACAGACGAGCAATTAGCGAAATTGAAGTCTGGCTTCGAGAAGCGGTATCAATGCAAAAAAAGAACTCGCAATAGCTTGCCTTTCACAACAGTAAATTTCTTTAAGGAAAAAGTCAAAGAAGAGACCCTCCTTTCATGAGGCAAAACACAAGAGGAGCAGCTTCACAGGACAAGTTGTCTATATACTCGTATTTCTTTCCGGGATGTAAGACAGAGAGTACGAGTATTACCTTCCTTGCCTTTATATTCCTTTACATTCATTTCCGGGAGGGAAATCTTGGGATATGGAGGATCACAATCAAAGGAAGAGACCTTCATTTCCTGATGCAAAACACAGGAGTAGCAATGGCAGAGGATGTGTTGTTTATATACATATTTCCAGGGTGGTAAACAATGAGATGTACCGAAGCTGAAGCCCTCGCCTAAAAATTTTATCCCAGAAGGGAAAACTTAGGATTCGCTATGTCACAGTCACTCGGGTGGAAACGCTCCTCTTTACCGATGGGAAAATCACGAACTCTTAAAAAAAAAAAAAAAAAAAAAAAAAAAAACTCTTTTCCTTAGTGGAACACTTAATAACAGCAATGTTCCGTAGCAAGGTAGTGCCTTCAGTGCACATCATGCGGCGCACTGTAGGCATTACTTGAAGTCCTTTGTAGCGTCCCCTCGACCCGTAACTGCAACCCCTTTCATTCCTTTTCCTATACCTCCGTTCATATTCTCTTCTTCCAGCTTACTTTCCAGCCTCTCTTAACAATTGTTTCAGCGTTATTTTCAGCCCTGAAGAACCGCATAGGTCTAAATTTTATATTCCAATTCTAATTCCAATAATAGCAATGGCATCGGAGTTTCTTCAGATGAGAAAACTTAGAACCCTTAATGGCCAAGGACTTTTTGCTTAGACATCCCTTTTCTGAAAGGAGAACTTGAGAACAGCAAGGCATACGAGCCCTTACGGATGCACATCTTTCATAAAGGGAAAATTTACGGGCAACTTTGGCACAGAGGTTCTTGTTTTAAGCCTCAGTTCCTAAAAGGAAAACTAAGAAGCGGCAATAGTACAGAGGCTCTTGAGGAAACGCTCCTCCGTTGCTGAGGGGAAAACATGAGGGGAGCAAAGGAACAGAGGCTCTCGACTTCCTTTCATTTTCATTCTCAAAATTATAATAATTTTGTTTACGCGAGCTAAAAAAGAAAAAAAAATGCACTCCTAGAGAACTTCAAAGCAAATTAAGAGAGCGCCGACACTTCCTGGCGATTTTCTTTCTTGCCTTTTTCGGTGTACAACATTTACGATTACAAAGTATAACTACACGAACATGTAGACGTTAAAATAACCATCTCCAATCTTACTGAAAAGAAATACTACACAATCATGCAAAAATTGCACATCAAAATATGAAACAACATACAAAAACCGCTAATAAGAGATCCATTTCCTCCCTGTGCCAGCGAGCCCTTGCCAAGTTTTAGAAAAGGAAAGAAAACAAAAAAAAATATCCATATACCGAAATGAAATCATGATTTATTTCACATGTAACAGCTATAACTAACCATGTCCATTTCAGCCCTCTCTCTCTCTCTCTCTCTCTCTCTCTCTCTCTCTCTCTCTCTCTCTCTCTCTCTCTCTCTCTCTCTCTCTCAGGGAGCAGCAGTAACACCGCAAATAAATCGAGGTACAATAAATCTTCTCTTAGCATTGGTAGTTTTGGTCCTTATTTCGACATTTGGGAATGTCATAAATGTTATATCTTTTTTTATTTTTTAATAAGTGGTATCTCTTCTTTCTGTATTTCCCTTTACTTCCTCTTACTTCTTCCTAATGAACACCATATTCTTTGGAAGCTTGAATTTCAAGTCAAGGGCCCCCGTGGGATTGTTCCACATGAATAAGTTTCATCTACTGAATAATAATAAATAATAATAATAATAATAATAATAATAATAATAATAATAATAATAATAATAATAATAATAATAATAAATACCTATAAAAATATCCTTGCAACTTCTCCCATCAAAGTTGGACGTACGGTTATGTATTTACCTGTACCTACTTGTCCACCCGTCTATCCACATAAAATCTCATAGAAATATTGACGGATTTCGATGAAATGTTGTGGAGGGATGAAATGTGGGCCAAGGCAACGCATATTAAATTGCGTAAGCACTCAGCAGTAAGCTCTCACATATCCCTTGACCCCCGAAAAAAGCACACGCTGATGGACAGGTTATTCAAATCATTTTTACTAACCTTTCAAATTAAAATGCCGGCAAGTGTACGTAGCTATTTCCGATTATATTCTGCATTCATTAATCAATTCTTTTTCTAATTATTTACTAATTATACCCAAACATTTCGTCCAAGACGTCTTCTGAGTTATTTGCATAATTATAATCAAGTATATTCGATAATTAACATGGATTTTTTTTTCTTTTTTTTTTGCAAAGTAGGGCAAGTTGTCACTCTGCTTTTCAACATTTATCGAAAGTTTTTCCGTACCAAACGTAGAGTAATGAAAATAAAGGCTGAGCAAATTATGCACAAAGATTCCAAGTCCAGCGAGTTCCTACAACGCTTGGCACTTTTTGTGTGTGTGTGTTTTTTTTTTACGAAAAAATATGCATGAGCGTCTAATTAGAGTGATCTTCGGGATCCCAAGAAAAAACACAAGAGTATATCTCCCGAAAAACAGCATGGATCATTAGAAGAAAAAACAAAAGTGAAAATTTATGCAATTACAAAAAATCTGCTCTTCTGAAATTCACAACCAACACGCGGGTGCATGTCCCGAAAAAAAAAAAAAAAAACTGAACCGCACAAAACCTCAGAATCAACAACTACATCGAAAACAAATGCAGCAGCAAACGAAAAATGCCCCTCTGAAATCCTCGAACAAACATACTCGTATATTCCCCGAAATAAAAAAAAAAAAAAAAAAAATCAAACCACGAGGGCACAATAGCGCCTACACGCAGCAAGCAAGCAATCTTTCAAAGCCCAGGAGAAATAATTGCGCTCGAAGGAGAGAGAGAGAGAGAGAGAGAGAGAGAGAGAGAGAGAGAGAGAGAGAGAGAGAGAGCGGAATCGTGTGGGAAGCGAGAGCGACGCAAGTGCTTGAGAGAGCGCAAACACGAAGTGAGACAAACATGCATTTTATCATGTCCTGGCAATTTCTCCCTTATCCCTCGTCCTTAACCATATACGCACACCCTCCTCCAAACCCCCTACCTACCCACCCCACCCCTCACCCATCTCCTCCCACCCTCCTTATTGTAGAAAGCCGTGAACTTCATTACGACGGAGAATCTGATTCGACCCGTAAGTGAATTAGCTTCCATTGAAGATTAAGACATAATGGGACGTTAATAAAGCCACGGGGGGGAAATTAGATTCCAACCATAATATTCCAGGGGCGACATCTATTTCCAGAATGTGGAGCGTGGAAAGTAATTAGGAGTAGAGTCGAAAGATTCCGAGGTATGCCACTAACGGATGCACCACCTTTCCTCTTTTAAATAATAATAATAATAATAATAATAATAATAATAATAATAATAATAATAATAATAATAACAATAATAATAATAACAAATAAGTACGATTAGTAGTAGAAGTAGTAGTACCGAATTCCATTCTAAAATTAAGAAATTTGGGACCTTGAAGTTTTTATATGTACCGCATTACTAAAGTTTCCATTCTTCTGTGTGTGTGTGTGTGTGTGTGTTGTGAAGTTGTGAACTCCAAAAATTTAAGGTGGATAGATGAGCAATCAAGAAACCTTCGGTAAAGATGAAGACATGAAATGAAAGGATTATTCTACATAACTAACAAAATGCATTTTGCTAGTAATACAGAAATTCTGAACAATTAACCAAATAAGTTTTCAGGTAATAAATGAATCTCGCGTTTCTAGAAAAGACAGAAATTTTTTCCTTATCTTTTTCTTCCTGGAAAAAAAAATGATGATCCATGACTTGACTTCATGAACTCTTGTTCAGAAGACACGTTTAAAAAATAAGCTTTCTCGGTATGTAAATCTTCTCACTGCATTCTCAAACATTTAAAATACAATATACTTTTTTTTATGGAGAAGAAACCGGGGCTGAAAGGGCAGCGTGTGTTAAAAGGCCCATTTTCTTTTTATACTAAAATGTCAGGTTAAGCGATTCGGCACAACACAGAGGCCAGAGAATCGCAATTTCTTTAAGAAAATGGTATGGAATACTAATTTTCTATACAAAGAATTTTAATTTTTATCGAAAAGGTAAAACTGATACATATATATATATATATATATATATATATATATATATATATATATATATATATATATATATATATATATATGATACACATATATATATATATATATATATATATATAAAATAAATAAATGCAAAAGTGTGTATGTATGTATATGTATATATATATATATATATATATATATATATATATATATATATATATATATGTGTGCATATATATATATATGTGCGTCTATGTTTGTATATATATATATATATATATATATATATATATATATATATATATATATATATATATATATATATATATATATATATATATAGCTTAAAAGATTACAAGCAAATAGGAAAATCACAAAAGAAATTAGCATGCAGAAATAAAAACAGTATATGGTCTTTAAACCAAAATAATGATATTGATAAGTTAAGACTGTGTATCTGGCTGCAGTCATTTGCACCAAGCAAGATTGATACCATATTTTTCGCAAATTTTAGGACTGTGTCACACTCTCCCCAATAGAAGCGACTTTGATATGTCCACCTATAACAGCTAATTAATTACAAGATTAAGGACAAGATGCTAAATGGTGATAATTAATCACAAGATTAAGGACAAGATGCTAAATGGTGATAATTAATCACTAGATTAAGGACAAGATGCTACATGATGAAAGTACGGTACGTTAGCAAGTATGGCACTTGTTTATTAACCAGCGCCGTGGGACGCCTGTATAAAGTCTACGTTTAGATCAGGCCATGTTTCAAATTCCTCCTAGCAAAAATATTTTCTCTTGAGAGTAAATCTGATCGATAATCACGTAATAATTTGAATACTAATGTATACAAACACATTTACCTGGACAGTTTTTAATGACCACCTAATCACATGCACAATTTATCTATATTTTTATTAAACTCTTGTTCATAAACCAAAAAGTTATCGTCGGTATTGCAATTTCCAAAATGCAATCTATAAATTCAAAACAGTCTCGTTCTTTTTTACAATTAAATTTAAATGTTCGATCTTTTTTATAATTTAAATTAACATTAAGCTATGTTTATCGTCGAAATGCTTTGTCCTGAAAAATCACAGAACGAAAAGGCTTCATATTTGCCACCAAATATGAGAACTTTGAATTACTGGTGATACATACATTCGTTTACAAATTATTTTTACTTTGGGAACAGATCCACTAGTCATGGTACGGCATTATCTTAAGTTTTCCATTTTCATTTGGCATCTTACAACAATTTTTGTATTTTTTTTTAGCTAATATTGGCATGCAAAACTGATGTTCCACAGGTCTGCTGAAGCGATTTCCCATAAGCACAATCTGCGGTGCTTCAGTCCAAGATATATTAGATGCTTGGTTCAAGATTGGGCGACAAAATGTTAAGAAAAGACCACGACCGTGTGACAGTGCTTTAGCTGACTCGCAGCTCTTACTCAAATTAAACATTCGACAATAATAATAATAATAATAATAATAATAATAATAATAATAATAATAATAATAATAATAATAATAATAATAATAATAAATACGTAGATGCCCGACCAGAAGGGACACAAAATAATAAAATAA
>NC_089750.1:63137206-63142206 GCF_040412425.1 Macrobrachium rosenbergii
TGAAATAAGTCTAATCCTTCGGGCCAGCCCTAGGAGGGTTGTTAATCAGCTCAGTGGTCTCGTTAAACTAAGGTATACTTAACTTACTATGAGTAACTTGAAATGAAAAAGAATCTGCAATTGAATCTCAAGACAAAATTGAGAAATCTAGGGTTTCTGTAGCTAGTGCGAAGGCGAAAGTGGGAATTTTGAAAATGATAATTAATAATTGATAAAAATGCTGAACTTTAAAAAAAATATATGCAAAATATTGAGGCTTCTGAAAACGAAATTTTAAAAATCAAACTTCCAGTATATGGGTCACGCATAAAACAGGATTTTTTAAAAACAATTAAACAAACAAAAAAATTATATAAACAAGGGATGCCATCCAAATCCTAAGTGAATACTTGAAAACTTCTCAGTGTTTTAGTGCAATGAACTCTCTTAGAAATACTTGTAATGCTTGTCTTGGTGTCAGTGATCACAATGACTGTGACGTAAGTTTATCATAATACATCAATTAACCTAAAATAACTTCCGTAAGGAAAACTCAATTTAACAACGAGCCAACCTACGCGGTACTCAGATTAAGTGGCAGAGGAAAATATTTACGGCAAGTGGAGAGAGAGAGAGAGAGAGAGAGAGAGAGAGAGAGAGAGAGAGATCATGCTGTACTCGTATACATAATTAACTGAATAACCAACTTTAACACTGAAATGCTCTTAATTTACCACCATTCTATGACCTATGTCAGGTCAATGGGATCACGGGTCGGGGGGGAGGGGGGGGCTTTCTTTAGGGGAAAAAACCGAAACCCCCTCCCGTAAAACCCTCCCTCATAGGAAACTAGGAAAAAAAAAAAAAATTAACACAGTTGCCATTTGACAGAAAGCCTTCGACACGACCCTGGGGAACGGCAACAGGGGCTCTGTCGGGGTAACTTATCAAGTTACTGCATCTAAAATTCATGCGGTTTGTATTTGGGGAAAATGGTTTTTAGGGTAAATGGACGCATATTATTTTTTTCTCCTTTTCTTTAGAAGGCTACAAACTAATTTATTAATATATAGAACAAGGGTAGCCCTAGAGAGATAGAATACGTCACGATTACTTTTTATTATTATTATTATATTATTATTATTATTATTATTATTATTATTATTATTATTATTATTATTATTATTATTATTATTATTATTAGGGAGGAGACCTTCTCCTGAGGGCAGTAGCACCGGAAATTATACCTGTTTCCACGGCATTTAATCTGTATAGTCTTCTCTATTCGTCCTACAATCTTCTTTCATCAGCCTGTAGCTGGTATATCAAGTTTCCTAAGGACATGTTGAGATTTTCTGCTGTCTTAAGTTTATTCCTTCTTACGTGTCGACATGCGCTCCGGCGGTCATCTATGAGAGCAGAAAAATGAATGAATTGAGATACAGGATGTAAAGGCATATATAGCAGGCGGGTGGTTTACAGCTGGTTGGTCTATTATTATTATTATTATCGATAAAAGTCAACAAATACTCACATAAGCAACAGAAATAAACTTCTACCACACACTGGGATCGAGTCCACTTCTATCCAGTTAAAAGATCATAAAAGATCATAAAAAGATCGTAAAAGATATATCAACCTGACTACGAAGTCACCTGGACAGACTCCACGCTTTGCATACCAGCAAGGTTTACCAATTTCCCAGCCAGCCAGTGATTTAAGTGGTATTATTTCATTCAATCCTTCGAAGTGAATGCAATTGAAATAACCAGGCAATCACATAAGCATCACACACACACGTGTCTGCCTCATACCTGCATCAAACCGAGGACTCCTGTTTGAAAGGCAAGGACGCTACCAACTAAGCTACAAATGTCGTGAAAGACGATGACGACTGAATAAAGTACTTACACAGTAACTAATTATTATTATTATTATTATTATTATTATTATTAACAATTAAAACATTCACACACACATCCACACACACACACATACATATATATATATATATATATATATATATATATATATATATATATATATATATATATATATATATATATATACAGTATATATATGTATGTATGTCTGTATACATATGTATGCAGTATGTATAAGTATTTGTAAAGCATAATCTCTTATACTGCGTTCTGTGGTAGATTGCTTACCAATTTAATAGCCACACGGTTGTTCCATATAAATGAATTCCTATTCATATTTTTACGGGGTGCCTTATGCCACGTTGGCATAAAACCAACTCAAACTAAAACAACAACTACGTTTATAATTACATAGACCAGTTTGCAATCCATCATTATAACTGTTTTATACACCTTAACATTTATTCCAAAATAGTTTTTAAAAAAAGCTGTAAAAGTCGTTTTAACTGCACGTGGAGAAGAAGGCTGGAGGTTCTTAAAAGGTCTCCAACGCCCACCCTTGTCCTAAATCATGGTCTGCATGCAAGCACAATGTTTTTAATTGCTTCACTTCCCCTTCTGGTTATCGTGTATGACTTTAATAAATGTAATATTGTGTGTCTCAATCTCTCCATTTTTCCTCTCTGATAAAGACACTTCATATACAAATACAGTTATAGGCTATATATATATATATATATATATATATATATATATATATATATATATATATATATATATATATATATATATATATATATATATATATATATATATATATATAATATATATATGTATATGATATACATAAATATATATATATATATATATATATATATATATATATATATATATATAAAAAAATAATTATTTAAACTTTCAAAACAAGGGCCGTTGTCATATACTATACGTCATCTTGAAGTCCCTTCGCTCGGCACACAAACAAATTAATTTTCCTTTTATTCCCAAGGAACTCAATTTCCCTTGAGCAAATGGAAAAAGTTAAGGGGCAACTGTCATCATCTGCGCTCCTTCCTTGCCCTCGTAAATACTTTAGCCCAGTGAAACGCGTTTACGGGCGTGTAAAATATATGTATGTGGTATTTATGCATATATATATATATATATATATATATATATATATATATATATATATATATATATATATATATATATATATATATATATATATATATATATATATATATATATATACATAATATACACATGTGTATAAATATATATACATATAATATATATATATTTATACATCTATATATATACAGTATATATATTTATTTATACTCGAACTGTTCTATAATGTAACACAAAGCGGACATATTACGTCTCGAGTGGTTTTAATGAAGGCTTAAGAAGGGCTTTCATTATCAGGGCTTTGTAACAATCCTTTAAGGAACCATAATTATGACCTTAATCTTTACAAACTGATATCAAAACGTTTCTGTTTATGGTGATTGATTATGACCCTATTTTAGGGATATTCACTTAGAGCACTTATTAGTTCCCTAATGCTTGTAGCCACTTTTCAGGGCCTTGGTTTTCGTGGCTACTTTTATAATCACCTATTGTGGCCAAATTTTCAAAATTGTAAAAATTTGTACAGTACAACAATTTAATAAGATATAAACGGCGCCGCACTTACAATCAGATGAAAGAAATTTATCATTAAATCACTGTAAGATGCAAATGACGCTGTACGTGCACTTGGATAAAAATTATCATCAGATCAAAAGAGAAATGAAAAACTATCAGAAGTGAAGCCTATCATATAGTAACCTACTACGATAGCCGTAGGATGTATCGGAGATGTTATTTCAAATATAAGTTTAATCAGTGTTTTCATTTCCTAAATAAATACAAATTATTTCTTTTTAAAATCTACTCTTCCTAGTATTCCAGTCACTACGTGTTTAACTTCATTTCCATAAACTACGCAAAAATATTCAAAACGGAGGCACCTATATTTCAAAACTGAATGAATTTTCGTTCAATGTATTGTACGGCATTTTTGGTAAAAAAAGGGAGGGGGGAGCGGAGTTAGTCATGTACAAACAGAGATTACTAAGAATTATTATTCTTGTCTTAAACTGAAATAAAGATTTTCCAAAATAAAGGATACTATAAAATACTTCGGGTGAGAACCGTGCTAGCAAAACTATTATTATAATTTATTATTATTATTATTATTATTATTATTATTATTATTATTATTATTATTATTATTATTATTATTATTATTATTATTATTATTATTAAGAAGAAATCCACTGTGGTGTAAGTGTAAATATATAGTAGAAATATATATACAAACGAGAGCTTTCGAGGAGCCTCAAGCAAGTCAAGCAAGTTCTCGAACGCTCTGTACATATATTTCAAATATATATTTACACTTACATCACTGTGGATTTCTTCACTATTTTAGTGACTCATGTTATCATTATTATTATTATTATTATTATTATTATTATTATTATTATTATTATTATTATTATTATTATTACCCCCAAATCTGCTAACTCATAGAAATGTTTAGAAACGGCCATAACCTTGCAAGCTTCCGAAAACAGAACACTCAGACATTAAAACAAGGCCACATCTGCAAAGCAATCCTCTCTCAATACACAGAAAACTCAAATGTAAAATAAGAAGGTGAAAACCAAAGAGAAATGTATATAAATCCTTTGAGAAGCAATAACATGAAACACTCAGTCGATTAGAGGGACATAATACCGTTATCAGAATGTAAATCTGAGTTTAATAAATGTATCCAAATTAGCTGTGGTTATGTGGAATACACACCAAAAGGCCTTGGATTCACGTGTTGCTTTTATTTTCCCAGTGTTGCTCATAAACATTATACGTATGCGTCTTTTCTGTTATTTCCTCTCTCTCTCTCTCTCTCTCTCTCTCTCTCTCTCTCTCTCTCTCTCTCTCTCTCTCTCTCTCTCTCTCTCTCATATATATACATACACATATATGCACACACACATATGTATATATGTATGTGTGTGTGGTTCTGCTTATTTTTTTCCAGTGTAGCTCATAAAAATTACACTTATGCGTCTTTGCCGTTATTTC
>NC_089750.1:63149706-63194706 GCF_040412425.1 Macrobrachium rosenbergii
TATGACAGACGACGTAATGGCAAAATCATATGGAAAAATGAAAATCTTTCGTTAATGGTTCGTTATCAGAGTTTACTTAATTGTGTACATAAAAAAAATCCCTAAGCTTTTCCATTTATACCTTCTAAACTATGTGAATCTTGAAGCCAACACAAAATACAGTCTAATCATTAACATCTATCAGAGAGCACTTAGGCCTTAAGATTGATAAATTCAACAAATATTCACACCTTCACTCTGCCAGTTAATTAACCTGTCAGTTTCTCATTATAATTACGAACTGTCATTAACAACACTCGCGTGTATTTCCATCGGGACGAACCAAAAAGCAATCAGAACGCCGCAGACACTCACAAATACGTATTCACTTACCCCCTCACGCCTTAATGTGACCCATTTCCACTGGCACAAAACTTTCTAGTTTCTAACCATTGATTTTTGACCCGAGCTTGCCAGGCAGGCCCCCACGTCCCTACGGGTGGTAAAAGAAGCTTATTTGCAAAAGCCGTCAGCTTTTGATTAACTAGGAAATAAAAATCTCTCTCTTAATAAAATAAAACCTGAAAAATTTAATCAAATTTTCCTTTAGTGAATAATCCGCCCTCCACAATATTTCACTCACGTCCATGATTGGGTTTTTGACAAATCTTGTGATGGATGTTGGTTGGTGCGGTTGCAGGTCACAGTATTTAGGCAATAACTGAGGAAGGAGACAGACAGACAGATAGACGGGGGGATACACATATTCTTTCCAGCTTTGGTACGCAAATAAAACAGAACAGGTAAGTAAGGGTAAATACTAAATACCTAAACATAAATTATATAATCAATTTTGACTTACTCTAACTGCATTCTCTGATCTACATATAAAATAATAACAACAACAACAACAACAACAATAGTAATAATAATAATAATAATAATAATAATAATAATTATTATTATTATTATTATTATTATTATTATCATTATTATTTATTAAAACAACTGCATGCTTTTACATATACATATATATGTGTATACTTATATATATACACATACATATACAGTATATACACACATATATATGTGTATGTATATATATATACACACACGCAAGGAGCAATAATATCTAAAACAACGATAATAATTACAACCTGCAAAATTATAAAGATTAATTCCCCAGACTTCATAACACCGTATTACGATGATAATGAATGAAAGAAAATTCAGCTGAATTATCAGGAATAATAAAACCAAGATGATAAAAAATTTAAGAATAACATTTTTCCAAGAATCATTAAGCAAATCTGTGAAAACGATAAAAAACGAAAGACCCAAATTCATCCCAAACCACAGACACAGACTGGTAAAGTATGACTAACATCCAGGCCAAAATTACCACAACAAATAAATAAAGAAAACAATTTCCTGCATTCCAAAGCGAGCGCCAGAACTGATGATGCACAAAGGCTTAAACTTAAAAAAACAATAAACAAATAAAGTCATGCGATAATTCCCTGGAATCGGTCCGTTCCAGAAACACGAGAATGTCAGGAGCATTTTTCCAGAGCCTATGGCGTTTCAAATAATGACTCCCACAGGCGTTTACGTAGTGACGGACTAACTGCGGGTCTCTTTATCCCCCTGACCTCAATGGACTCCCAGCATGCACTCCTGTCATGTTCTGTCATTTCCAGTTTGGGAATGGAATCGGAATATAAGATCTAGGCCAAGGGCCAAGTGCTGGGACCTTTTACGTCATTCAGCGCTGAATGAAAAATTGAGAGTAAAGGAGGTTTTGAAGGTGGAACAGAAGGAAAACTTCACAGTTGCACTATTTACCAACTGTTAGGGGAGGGTGAAAAGTAAGATGGAAGAAAGAGAATATGAACTGAGGTACAATAACAGGAATGAAAGGGGATTGCAGCTAGGGGGCGAAAGGAAGCTGCAAAGAGCTTTAAGTAATGCCTCCGGCGAGAGGTGGAAAGGAATGGTACGGGCCAGTTTCCTTTAAAATCCTGAACGCCTGTGCTGAGCGAAGCAATGAAATATTAACATGCCTATTAGTTGACTGCTTAAAAACAGGACGTGAGTAATCAGAACTGTGCCGTTGTTTACCAACATAATAAAAATATTGCTTATATATGTGTGTATATGTGTATATATATATAAGTATACACACATATATGTATATGTAAAAGCATGCAATTGTTTTAATAATAATAATAATAATAATAAAAGGAGTGAGCGAGGTGATAATCCTCACGCCCTCACAACACCTATAGTAGAAATATGCGAACAACTTCTGTCGAAATTTTACCACTAATTTTCAGACGCCATGAACTAGCGCTCTCGTTAGTCTCACTTGCATCGTTGTTTTTTGTTAAAATTTATATTGTTATCACGACTTTACTCATTTCCTCTCTATGCTTTTACTTTTCCTATGCAGTGTTGATGACGCAGGTTAAGCAAGTATACCATTTAATACATAATATATCTCATTAACTTAAGGGGCTTGTACTCTGCGGGTGCTTACTTTACAACTCAATGAACTTTTAGTTTTGTATCATATAAATACCTGTTCATTCTCTCTCTCTCTCTCTCTCTCTCTCTCTCTCTACATACATATGTATGTGTGAGTGTATGTATATATATATATATATATATATATATATATATATATATATATATATATATATATATATATATATATATATATATATACACACATGAAGAAAATAAACTAAAACAGCTGCCATGGACGTTCGCAGTACAATAAAAAATACAGAAAATGATTACCTTCCATAGAACTGAGACATTTGATATCGAAACCGTTTCATTCATCAAAAGTCATCTGGAGGCACTTATGTGTGTGTGGGTGTGTGTGCGTGTGTTTTTGTGTGAACGGGCTTCTGTGGATGTCATTTCTAGATATTCCATTACTAGCTTTTACCTCTGAAGCATTGTCAAACAGGCACAATTCTGGCATAAACTAAAACACGCGACTCTGTTGCCAATACGCTAATAAAAAATCCTATAAGGCCGACTCTTCAAATCCGCCGATCTGTCTTCGTAACCTAGCGCTGAATTCGCAACTATGGTCATGCAAAAGCTAATTTTAGATAGGATTCATGCGTTCGTTTCGCTTTAATATATTCTCTTCGCTGCACGCAATCAATATCAAGATTTGACAGATTCACGACCCGTATCCGATCACGTGACTTACAACCAAACACCTAGCCCCTTAGACCACCCCCACCCCACCCCACCTGGCCCCTTGGACCAACGAAATCATTATTCATGAAGGAAATACCGACGTCATTCCTCTCGCATGGTCCATCTGTCAAAGAGACATCTGATAAATGTGCGACTTTAAAAAGTCTTAATTACAAAATGAAATTAAAGGAAAATACTTTGATGCTATTAATAACATTCTTGCGAAATTATGTCAATGTCACAAAAATAACATCAATAAACTCTTCCCTTCGATGATTAGCTGAAAATAAGCTTAATGACCACATTTCAGAATCAACTTTCCCAAAGAGCCAATGATTAGCCTTCGTGAACGTGGCCAGGAATGAACTGTGTCAACTCATTAAAAACAATTTTACTGAATGTTCTTCCAAATCATCTTCATAAAAGTAACGACGGATAAACTTAATGAACTTATAAAAAAATAATCTTCATGAACGCACGTGAATAAAAAATCATGAGTGCTCATAAGATCAAATTCATCAACCTGCCTGATGTTAAACTAACTTAGAGAACGTACCCAAGAATAAACATCACGAAGAGACGTAATATAAACCTCATGAACGCAACCAAGAATAATTTTCAGGAACTCCGCACGCATGAATACGAATGCCAGGCACGGAAACATGTGAACTACTATATATCTAATCATATTTCCCAGATTCTGCCCTTTTTCCCTCTTCGTAAGAAACACCGGATTATACAGAATTATGGGCAATGACCTGAGGTCAAGGAAGATCGATTTCCCTCGCGTGCGCCTTCCACGAGAATAACCCCTATCAATCTTTAGGGTGGAAAACAGGTTTTTTCTTGGTTGGATGACCTCCCTCCTCCTAGACCTTCACGAACCATAAATAAATAATATGAATACAAACTAATGTCCACACACACACACACATATATTTATATATACATATATGTATATATATATATATATATATATATATATATATATATTATACGCACATACATATATATTATATTATATATATATATATATATATATATATATATATATATATATATATATATATATATATATATATATATATATATATATATATATATTTAAATATATATAAATATATACACATATATACATATATAATATATACAAAAGAACAGTTATAATTTCTTAGAAAAACCAGAGTCAGCATTGTTGCATGAATTCCTGCGCCACAAAGAAAAACATGACACTAGGAAATATATATCACAGAAACCAGGCTCCCATTAAATAAAAAACTGCATCAAAGGAAATTCTTCGAGTTCAAATGCGTCCATAGAAAACTCTGATATGACGGAAACAAACAAATAACTTTTGGACACAAACTTTTTTCCATATAAATAAACACACAAACACCATTCAGACGCCATAATTTTTAAATGTGATATTTCTAAGGAATGTTGACAGATGATTTTGCAAGGGGGCATGATAAGAGACTAAAAGAATGACAATGTGACTAACTGCTGGACCTCTGGTCATTCTATGACTGATGTAATAAAAACAAAGACATAAATAACAATGATGGTGATGATGAGACCAAACATTAAACTGTTTAAAGTACGAGTGCATGATATATTTATAGCCACGCGAGCACTACTGAAGAGGGAAAATTACAACACAATGAAAATAATGTGTACAACAATATCCAGTGCTCTCTCTCTCTCTCTCTCTCTCTCTCTCTCTCTCTCTCTCTCTCTCTCTCTCTCTCTCTCTCTCTCCACGCCACCCAGTCTTCAAACGCTGCATTGCAAGGGTTCTGGTATCTCTATCTTTAATTTTATTTTATTTTTCAACAAACTTTTGAACCTCTTCCTGAAGTAACTTCATTTTAGCTTGCTGTAACACTTCTGCCTGAAAAGCTAATATTTGTAAAGTACATTACTTCTAATTATAAAATACTATTGCATGATTTATACGGAGGACTCAACAAAATTATATGGTTTCTAAGAGAAATACAAAAATGCTAAGTAGTATAAGGTAAGATAGAAACAGTGACACTTTCCCTAACATACAAAAATTATTTTGGCCTAGGACAGAAGATAAAAAAAAATTACATGGTTGTCATAACAGGAAATAAACCTAACTATATGTCTTCTAAGACAGAGTATCAACAAACACGAAAAAAACAAAACTTTGCGAAAACGTTTGGCTTCCTTTCAAAACAAACGTTCCAACGTTCCTTCACCTGCACGTTCCGAAGTTTGCTGTCGCCATCGGGAACAGTCACACTTGTAAACCAATTTTGAACAGATGGCTCTACACGACGTCGTGAATTCTCTCTTGGATGTCTCTCCCCCCTCCCATACCCCTTCCCCAATTTCTTTCCCACCAGTGAAAGCAACACACGCAAACGCATGCACACAAACACACACACCGTTCGGGTCACCGAGAGAGACACAAACGTGGTGTGTTACGACCAGCGCTCAGCTAAAGACTGGCGAAGAAGGGGTTTGTGTACATGCATCTCTGTCTGGAGGGGGGGTCGACGCACCCCAGACGACACGCTCCTCACTCACGCACAAGTCCCCAACCCCCTTTATTTATCTCTCTCTCTCTCTCTCTCTCTCTCTCTCTCTCTCTCTCTCTCTCTCTCTCTCTCTCTCTCTCTCTCTCTCTCACAATTTCATTAAACATTACCTTTTTTTAGTTTTCAATTAAAATTTTACTCATTAATGAACAAAAGCTCCCCATATTACCATAAGCTCTCTCTCTCTCTCTCTCTCTCTCTCTCTCTCTCTCTCTCTCTCTCTCTCTCTCTCTCTCTCATTAAACATTTGCGTTTTTTTAGTTAAGCTTTCAAATAAAATTTTACTCATTAATTAACAAATGCTCCTCATGTTCACATTCTCTCTCTCTCTCTCAATTTCATTAAACACTGGCTTTTTTTAGTTAAGCTTTCAAATAAAATTTTACTCATTAATTAACAAAAGTTCCCCATACCACCATCAGATCTCTCTCTCTCTCTCTCTCTCTCTCTCTCTCTCTCTCTCTCTCTCTCTCTCTCTCTCTCTCTCTCAATTTCATTAAACATTGGCGTTTTTTAGTTAAGCTTTCAAATAAAATTTTACTTATTAATAAACAAATGCTCCTCATGTTAACATTAACTCTCTCTCTCTCTCTCTCTCTCTCTCTCTCTCTCTCTCTCTCTCTCTCTCTCTCTCTCTCAATTTCATTAAACATCGGCGTTCTTTAGTTAAGCTTTCAAATAAAATTTTACTTATTAATAAACAAATGCTCCTCATGTTAACATTAATTCTCTCTCTCTCTCTCTCTCTCTCTCTCTCTCTCTCTCTCTCTCTCTCTCTCTCTCTCTCTCTCTCACACACACACACATTAAACATTGGCTTTTTGAGTTTTACTTTCAAACAAAATTTTACTCATTAATAGACAAACACTCCTTATATTAATATCAACTCTCTCTCTCTCTCTCTCTCTCTCTCTCTCTCTCTCTCTCTCTCTCTCTCTCTCTCTCTCTCTCTCTCTCTCTCTCATTTAACAATGGCTTTTTGAGTTTTGCTTTAAAAAAATTTTTACTCATTAATGGACAAACACTCCTCATATTAACATCAACTCTCTCTCTCTCTCTCTCTCTCTCAAATGGCTTTTTGAGTTTTGCTTTAAAAAATTTTACTCATTAATAGACAAAAACTCCTCACATCAACATCAACTCTCTCTCTCTCTCTCTCTCTCTCTCTCTCTCTCTCTCTCTCTCTCTCTCTCTCTCAGCTTAAATTTCCGTTTAAATACCTTCTTATTTTGCTTTCGGAAAAAATATCCATTACTGAAAAAACTCTCTCTCTCTCTCTCTCTCTCTCTCTCTCTCTCTCTCTCTCTCTCTCTCTCTCTCTCTCTCTCTCTCTCGTTATTAGAATAATCATCGCATTTCTACATCTGCTGCCAATGTTTTAATGGTATTTGCTCATAAAATCATATAAAACCAAAAGGGTGGGCACGTTCCCTATAGTGTTTACAGCAACTAACTTTTTATTATTATTACTATTGTTCTTTCTTCCAGATTTATACACCTATGGTATCATTAACAGAGTCACTAATTTAAAAATTCCAAAAACCATTTAAATGGGCAAAATAGAAAAACCGTTCCGTGATTCAACATCTGCAAAAGAGAATGTTTAACCCAAAAGAGAAATCCGTGACAAGACGATCAGCACACTTAATGAAGATTCGGATAATCTATATTAAATCCAGTTTTCTCTCTGTTGAGAAGGATTCACTGTACTTACCTTTTAATAGATCTGTTCATCAATTTCCCGGTCATATAAAGATGTTGGGGGAATATGAAGGGAATAACTGACAAATAAAACACACAAACATGCACAACGACAACAATCGTACATTTCAATCAGTAAGGTTCCAAGGTCACAGCAGCAAATTCTTACACATGTGTTCGCGTGAGATCACACTAACAGCACATGTGGAGATAATGACTCAGAAACTCGACCGTCTATCAGTCAGTCTATCTATCTAACTATCTATCTATGTATATATATATATATATATATTTATATATATATATATATATATATATATATATATATATATATATATATATATATATATATATATATAATGCGTGTGTGTAGTTGTAATAACCACAGTGCCCTTTTATCGTCTCGATTTCCTCGCATTTTGGAAACTATTGTCACTACGAAGCCTAGGATCCATAAAGAACCGCATGAGGAAACCCGCATGTGAAATATCATACATATATACGTATATGATGTATTACCTAATTTGTAAAGGCTAGCAATTGGATAGCTGATCTTCACTCTTGTTTATGTATGTATTTTTTTACCAGACGAATGTAATGTTACAGTATTGTACTTTTTCTCCTCTCTGTTACTGTCATCAGGTCTTTAAATAAAGACGAAAGCTTAGGGTCTGAGATCTTTCCTATCACCTTTTCCTGCGAGCGCTTCTTATATATATATATATATATATATATATATATATATATATATATATATATATATATATATATATATATATATATATATATATATATATATATATATATATTTTATATACATATGTGTGTGTATATACATACATACATATATACATATATGTATGTATATATATGTATATATACATACATATAATAATATATATATACACGTGTGTATGTGTGAATCCTGCACGTCTAGTGTACTTATTTGTTTTGGAATTATTCGAGAAGAGGTGCTTTAGTCACAATGGTCTCTCCCTAGCTTAAGTATATCTGTAAGCTATAGAATTATTCGATCATTTACTGGGGAAAGATGCCTAAGGGTACCTGACCTTTAGTATCATTCACTTATTTTTCATGAAAACAAACTTACGACCTTCAATTGTGTGTGTGTGTTTGTGTGTGTGTGTGTGTGCGTCAGATATAATTAATGAGCATCCAGTGGTAATGGCCATATATGACAAGATTCTTGTTTACATTTTGTATGGAAAAGGATCAGGGATAGATGGGAGAGGGTTCGGAGAGACTTGGAAAGAAACTTTAGTTCAGGTTTGAAAATCACATAAAGTAGGCTGCAGAAAAATAATTCAATTATAGTCGACCCCAAAAATTGTTTTGCCTACAATCCTAATAAGAGTCATTTCAGCCCTAACTTAAATCAAACTAACCTAACTTATCTTGCCTAACTTAACTTAATGTAAAAGCCTGATAAGTGATTTCATCCCCAACCTTAACTAACTTAAGCTACCTTATCTAACTTAACCTAACCTACTCTACAAGCTTAAAAAATGTTATTTCAACCCCAGCCTAAAATAACCAACATATCTAACCTAACCTAAATTACTATACAAGCCAACCACAAGTTATTTCAGTCCCAGCCTAAACTAACCTAACCAACTTATCTAACTGTGGTGCATCACTATATTGTGATCGGAAATAATGAGCAAAACGCCACAATAATGCAAATGAGACTGTATTTTTTTCAAAATACAAAAAGGATAAGACGGGGGAGCTTTCGACCGTTTGCACTACGGTCCTACTCAGCCAACTGAAAAATAGTCTCTCATTTGCATTATTGTGGCTTTTCACTCAAGCTTATCTAACCTAACTTATCATAACTTTACAGTACAAGTGAAAGGATTTACGATTTACATGATGGCATGATTTGCTCCCTATAAGTGTAAACTCAACTATTGATGGCACACAAGAGTATTTATCAATTTCCATTTCATCACCGCCTATAACATTTTCAGTCGTACAAGCTATATCATTATCTCTCTAACACTTTAAGTTCCTCAAGGTGTTGTTAAGCGATCGCGTTTTTTGCTTCTTTCCACCAAATTTTTTAAGAAGTAATTAACAATGATAACAAAAATGAATCTTTAAAATTTGTTAGTTATATTAATACAACTAACAACGGAAAACAATATTAATTCAAGCCAGGTCTATAAACTCTTGACCCCATTCGGCACAAAATGCTCGAAGGAGATTTAAAATGAAAACTAAAGATTGTCAGTAATCCTGGTTAATATCCTAATATCCATTGCCCTGCCTTGTCTGATCCAAGTATCCGAGTTAATCCTGGGCTGCTGTTCCTCACCTGAAGACTTAATCCAAATTTAATGACCTCTGTATGCATTAAAACGGTTACATACCCCATTAATACTGGTCGTTGTTTGTAAACCAGAATCTTCTTTGTAATCTTTTGTTGCTTTGAATGCAGTTTGCTTGAAAGTGCTTTTGAGCACAGCGAAAGATCTTGCTCCCCAGTATTTCACTTTCCTCGTGACCAAATAATCTGCTTATATATATATAATATAATATAATATATATATATATATATATATATATATATATATATATATATATATATATATATATATATATATATATATGTATATAAATATATGTACAGTATGTGTACACGTCTATGTATGTATGTATGAATATGTATAATATATATACGTGTGTGTGTACATATGTATGTATGCATGTATGTGCATATATATAAATATATATTATATATACATATATATGTATATATATATAAAAGATAATTGCAAAATTAAAAGCAAAACCACTCAACTGACCCCAGAGTTACAGAGTGAAGGTCTTCTTAGCTAGTACACAGCATCTCTACTCAGGCAAGTTCCATGTCACTAGACTGACCAGTTAATATGGAAAAAAAAAAAAAAAAAGAGGCAATACCCACTCCTCATTCCACTCCGCTTTCCACGGAGTTCTCCTGCGTGTTGATATACTGCGTATATATATATATATATATATATATATATATATATATATATATATATATATATATATATATATATATATATATACATATACATATATAAATGTATGTATATATATATATTATATATACATACATACATACACACACACACACACACACACATATATATATATATATATATATATATATATATATATATATATATATATATATATATATATATATATATATATATATATATATATATATATATATATATATATATATATGTCTGTGCGCCTCCCAGAGTAAAATATCAAGAATGTTTTCAAGCGTGGTCTATAAATATGCATGGTCACATGCGCCATGGTTTTACATAACCTCCGTTCTGTAAAACACCGCAAATTCAGCCTTTTTTTCCCCCCGAGGCAGAAATACAAACATACAGAAAAAGAGAAAGCATTCCTCTCTAGTCTTCGCAAAAGAAAAGTAAATTTTTCGTCAGGGAAGAAAATGAAATAAAAAGAGGAAAAGGAGACTCGAGCGAGTGGTATCTTCCAGTTACGCTAATTGGATTATTTAAATGCGTTCTGGAAAGGAAGCGTAACTTTTTCCCCTTAACTTTCAGGACAAAACACGAGCAAATGAATCTATTGTAATTTCGTTAATTAAGGGCTCGGAGTACACACATTTCACCCTTTTGCCATGGCCGTTTATCCACCCATTCCAGTCTAGACACAGGATAACGGAGGATGGTTGAACGTACGGTAACTTATCGTCACTACTTACACCAACCGCACCTGAAAATTGTAACAGAACATTGCGGTTTAGTGCAAGCGGCAACGTAAATGAGATCAGAAAACCAAAAGAAAGAGTGTGTTGACACTTCTCCGGTCGTACTGGCTTGCATTTTTATACGATTTAATTATAATTTAGACATTTTCAAATCTGCATTGTACTTAAGTCTAAATGAATCCATAATAATTATAGTAATGAGGAGACCACCTATACTTCACTACCAATTTTGTTGTTCATAAATGTCAGTTTTACGACAGTTTTCTGTAACTTGTCTGACACCACCTATGATGAATCAGTAACTTTTCAGCCTTGATCAATTTTTCTTCACTCACTGATCAAAGATCCTTAAGAAAGAGGTACCAACACCAATTCCTTTATTGCTGACAAGGAAACATCATGATCAAATCCTGATGTAATGAACGCACACTCAAACACTTCCATTGTTTACTCCATTACCGGTTTTCTTACCGGTAAAGGTTAAACGACGTTAGGCTTGGCGATATTTGGACGAGTGACCACCAAGGAGCACTAAACGCTAACATGAGATTCATCATGGCCATGCATTGAACACGACAAAAAAATTGATCATTACATCACTGATACAGTTTTCCTTCATCAGAAAAAAAATCAATTTGCTTTAAAATGAGTTAGAAGAGAATTATAGAATTTAGGCCGAAGGCCAAGCGCTGGGACCGATGAGGTCATTCAGCGCTGAAATGGAAACTGAGAGTAAAAAGGTTGGAAAGGTGTAACAGAAGGAAAACCTCGCAGGTGCACTATGAATCAATTGTTAAGAGAGGGTGGAAAGTAAGATAAAAGAAAGAAAATGTGAACGGAGATACAGTAAAAGGCATGAGAGGGGTTGCAGCTAGGGGCTGAAGGGACGCTGCAATGAGCCTTACGTAATGCCTACAGTGCACCGCATGAGGTGCACTGACGGCACTACTTCCCTACGAAGATTAAAATAAGTTACCTTCAATTCGAAACATCCATTGAATATTCACGTTACTGAGCACCCTTTTCACAAAACAAATAAAGATAATAATAATATAAGGAACAAAACACACATATGAAGACAAAACCTTTGCAGCTGCATTAATCCAGCTGCTGCAGAGTTAAAGGCTAAGGACGGAAGGAAGCCTCTGCAACTTAAATGGCACTTCATAAACTTCAAACACTCCGGCAGAAGACCCTTCATCACGTCGCCGACCCTACACGGTTTGCCATTCACTTCTGAGTCTCATGGGATTTCACTCTTCTTCGGTATGAAATGTGAAAGTACTTTTCACTCAAATTATTCTTTTCTTCTTTTAAAGAGTAGTTTTGCCAGACCACTGAGTTCAAAGACATCTTCTGGGGCTGGTCCGAACGATTAGTTGGTAATCTTATGTGTATAATTTATTTGTGGGAAATTAGATTTTATTTAAGAGGCTGGCAGTGTTGTCAAAATTTTAGATTTGTTGCTAGAGAAGATTTTTCATTTTCAGCTAAAATTTCTCTCACAGTGTGATTTCTAAAATATAAAAGTTTCTTGGGCTGTAAAGTTGTACCATAATTAGCTAAGGATATTTTTCTAATGCTAATGACATTTGTATTGACGTTAGGTTGAAGCCATGAAACAAACAATCACGGTTACAAATTTACCACCTCTAACCTTCTCGAAACTTCCGACACTCGGCTTCTGAGTGTTCGAAGTCTGTGATTGCAACTTTGCGTGAATTGCTTCTCTCGTTTAAGAACACTGAGGAGTTTAATTTCCTTAATTCTACAATTTAGAACTCTTGTACCTTCGATGTTTCTAGTGTAATTAAGTACTTAGAGTGAAGTTCTGCACTCGCAGTGTTGCTGGGATTTTAGTTACCACAAATTCAACAATTATTTACCTGTTTTTCTTTTCGTTGTTATTTTAGTTAATATAAATTCTCCTGTGGACTATATTGACATAAATTCTACAATTATTTATTTGTTTTCCTCTTCGTTATTCTTTGAGTTAACATAAATCCTACAATCATTTGATTTAATAATTTAGAGATTGGTAAAGAGAATCGAACAGGCTCTCATTTTAACCATATTTTTTATGCATATTTACAATGACATCATTCTGAATTTCTTCACCATTTTAGTGAATCATGCGTTCATGAGATTTTCATGAATATTTTATTTGTTTTTCTTTACATTTTAGTTTTCTAAAAATAAAACTATTGTTTACCGGCTTTGTCTGTCCGTCCGCACTTTTTCTGTCCGCCCTCAGATCTTAAAAACTACTGTGGCTAGAGGGCTGCAAATTGGTATGTGATCATCCACCCTCCAATCATCAAACATGCCAAATTGCAGCCCTCTAGTCTTTGTAATTTTTATTTTATTTAAGGCTAAAGTTAGCCATAATCGTGCGTCTGGCAACGCTAGGCCAGGCCACCATCGGCCCGTGGTTAAAGATTCATGGGACGAGGCTCGTACAGCATTATACCAAGACCACCGAAAGATAGATCTTTTTTCGGTGGCCTTGATTATACGATGTACAGAAAACTCGATTGCGCCGAAGAAATTTTTACGCATTTCTTACTTGTTTCTTTCAGGTATACAAATTTTATAATTATTTGTATGCTTTTCTATTATTTTTTCTTTTAGATAACATAAATTCCACAGTAATCTATTTGTTTTTTTTACGTTTTTCTTCTAGTTACAATGAATCCTATCATTATTTGTTTTTCTCCTCGTTCTTCTTTTAGTTAATACAAATTAAACAATTATCTACTACTGCAGTACCTTAAGTTCTAATAAGCAAATTAATCATTCCTTCTTTATAGACCATTCTCAGTCGCTTTCTCTTTTCGTCCTAAAAACCTCTTCTTGCATCCTACTAATTAAAGCCATTTGCATCACAGTAAATCTTTTTTTCATTCCAGCTTTCCCCTTTTACCATGTATCCTCTTTTCATCAAGTAGCGAATAAATTATTCGTTTACCACATGTAATGTACATCAGCGGGAATTCACTCAAAGAGAATCAGATGATTTGTTTAATGGACACTACGAAATATCCTTACTTCCACTGTGAAAGCTTCCTTTAATGAGTTTTCTGAGTCTTCTACATTTTGTTCCTTTTGATTTGTACCTCTTTTGGTCCACAAATTCTGGAAAATGTTTCTATAAACCTTCTCACCATGCTAACAAAAAAGTAAAGTTTGTATGTATGTATGTATGTATGTATATAAATATATATATACATATATGTGTGTGTATATTATATATATACATATATATATGCTGTATATGTATATATACATATATGTGTGCATATATATATATATATACTGTATATATAATATATATATATAAATATATATATATATATATATATATATATATATATATATATATATATATATAATTACACGCCCATTATACTCCGAGAGGTTGTCCCCAGCAGATGTTAAGCTTTCAGATCTCAGAAAGACTTACAATGAGGTTCCTAACCCCACGGAACTCACCACCATACTTGAGACCCACCACTTTCGAATAATTACCAGGTGCGTAATTCAAGACTCAGTTAAAAAGAGAAAAATGTGGATTAGTGGAAGGTCCTACAGCATTTCGGGTCGCTCAGGAATCGAACTTGGGCCTCTCACCGGTAAAGCAAGTGTCCTAGATACTGGAATTTGAGGACAGAAAATTAGTCCATATATGCGTATACACCCACATACATATGTACATATAATATATATCTATATATAAATTAACATATGTGTGAATATATATATATATATATATATATATATATATATATATATATATATATATATATATATATATATATATAATTACATATGTAAGTATATATGTATACCTGTCTACCTACCTATCTACCTATCTATCTATCTATCTATATATATACATGTATATATATATATACATATACATATATATATATATATATATATATATATATATATATATATACACATACTGCAGAATTAAGAATAATCCAACACACGTTCACAAAGGATTTTCACTTGGGTACATCAAATACTCTCACTCGAATGTATAAAATGAGCTTACTTTCGACCCCGAGATAAAAATTTACGCCGAGCTTCAGAAACGGCAAAACGGAAAGAGAGAGAGAGAGAGAGAGAGAGAGAGAGAGAGAGAGAGAGAGAGAGAGAGAGAGAGAGAGAGAGAGACTTCATAATTCAAACGGCGGAGCACAAAGTATTTTCCATTCGGCGTTTGATCTCAGGGTACATACAAGCGCACATATATATATATATATATATATATATATATATATATATATATATATATATATATATATATATATATATATATATATATATATATATGTATATATATAAATATATATATATATATATATATATATATATATATATATATATATATATATATATATATATATATATACGAAACAAGTGATGTCCTCAAGTTTTTTTATAAAAGCTTATGGGTTACGCGTGCAACTATTTTTCACGGAACGCATCATCTGCGGGCCATTTTCATCGCGAGGAGTCTTGTTGGTTGCCGTAAAAAGAATTTTTTTTTTAAATAGCGCACTGATTATTCAGATCAATCTTAATCTTTTGACATATCTAATCGCGTTAATTTAAGGTTTCTTGTCAGCATGGTCGCTGTTTGATCACATTTATTTGTACAATAATTAATATTTGATACTTGAGCGTAGCAATCATTGCCAATAATCATCACCAAATTCAGAAATTAAATTAAAATAAAACAGCTCTACGGATTATATGACAACATTTTATTTTAAGTTTGCAATGCCAAGAAGAGATTTAATTCTTCTTCATACTGACTACTGATCTTGTGGTTAACTCATTTGCAAATCCAACAGATACTACTACTTATTCTTATATTTGAGCTGATATAAATTCTTGCACTGTGACCTTGACCATTTAAAGTTAAAATTGGTAAACACAATTTTCATGGAATTACCGTCAACATGAACAGGATGCTGAGAGTACATAGTCACCTTTAAGTCGAGCAAACCTCTGAAACTCCTATCTTTTACAAAGGCAAAAAATCGTCAATTCTGAGCCAATTTTTCCCAAAAGTTATTTACCCAGAGAAACTCGCCTAAAGGATCCACCTGCCTGTTATCACGGATATTCCCCCGTAGAGGGGGTAGTGTCATCAGTGCACCTCATGCTGTGCACTGTAGGAATTACTTAAGGTTCTTTGGAGCTTGCCTTCGGCCCCTAGCTGCAACTCCTTTCGACCCTTTTACTGTACCTCCTTTCATCTTCTCTTTCTTCCATCTTACTTTCCACCTTCTCCTAATAACTGATTCATATTGCAACTGCGAGGTTTTCCTCCCGTTACACCTTTCAAACATTTTATTGTCAATTTCAGTTTCAGCTCTGAATGGCCTTTGGCCTAAATTCTATATTCAACTATATTCTCACGGATATTCGTTCGACAATTCTCAAGACATTCTACCTAAACGAACGTCAATTCACACCGCCAGAGGGGTTAAAATAACAACCTCCTAACAGGTTTGATATCGGGAGTAACTCAGTTGCCAGAAATGGTTAGCATTAACTTTGTTGAATAAAAAATCAGTTGAATGCAGAACAAAAATTATATTGCACTTAAAGCGGAATTTTACTTGGCAAAAAAAAATGCAAAGTAAAAAAATGAAAACGAGGAAAGACAACGATGAATATGTGAAGAAAATGAGAAAACTGGGGAGGCTTATTCGCAGACAGCCGAGTAACAAAGGACGGAACACGTTGAAGAAAATGGAAAGAAAGGGCATCATATAAGCATGGAAATAAATAAATTTATATAAATATATACATACATACATACATACATACATACATACATACATACATACATACATACATATACAGTAAGTATATATATATTTATATATACTGTATATGTATGTACGTATGTATATATGTATGTATGTTTGCATTTATTTATATAAATTTATTTATTTCCATGCTTATATGGTGCCCTTTCTTTCCATTTTCTTCATCGTGTTCCGTCCTTTGTTACTCGGCTCTCTGCGAATAAGTCTCCCCAGTTTTCTCATTTTCTTCACATATTCATCGTTGTCTTTCCTCGTTTACATTTTTTTTTACTTTGCATTTGTCCAAGATCATTTGGGGAGGTTGAATCCATCTTTTATAAAGCCTTCCTTTGATGAAAATTTTCCCCCTTATGCCACTTGGAACATAACTGGTTTTTTCAGCTCCCACAGCGATTCATTGTTGTCTGATTTATGTGTGTGTGTATGTGTATATATATATATATATATATATATATATATATATATATATATATATATATATATATATATATATATATATATACACACACAAAACCAGACACCAATGAATCGCTGTTGGAGCTGAAAAAACCAGTTATGTTCCAAGTGGCATAAGGGGGAAAATTTTCATCAAAGGAAGGCTTTATAAAAGATGGATTCAACTTCCCGAAATGCTCTTGGACAAATATGGTCGTAAACTCACTAACGCACTGGATAAAAAAAATAACAAAAGAATTAGTGGATCGCTGCGAAAAAAGAGAAACGAAAACGCAAAAAGAAAAAAAAGTGGAAGAAATGGAAGGCATCAACGTAAAGCTGAAGGAAATGAGAAGAGACTTTTCTGGCTGGTCTCGGATTAAAGTCCAGGAGGAGACTGATCTTCAAACATGGCAGTCGGGGTTTCACCATGAAACAAAAAATATATAATTTAAAAAATAACTAAATGAGTGACAAAGCAGAGAGTTTATCGGGTTGTCAAAGTTTAACATCCAAGGCTACTGCTACGAGAGAGAGAGAGAGAGAGAGAGAGAGAGAGAGAGAGAGAGAGAGAGAGAGAGAGATTTTCGTAGCAAACAATAAGTCACAGTAGGATGTTGTGCCGTCACTGCACCTCAAGCGGCGTACTATAGGCATTACTTAATTACGGTTCTTTACAGCGTCCCTTCGGCCCTTTCATTCCTTTTACTGTACCTCCGTTCTTATTCTCTTTCTTCCATCTTACTTTCCACCATCTCCTAACATTGTTTCGTAGTGCAACTGTGAGGCTTTCCTCCTGTTACACCTTTCAAACCTCCTTTACCCTCAATTTTCTTTTCAGCGCTGAATGAACTCATAGGTCCCAGCGCTTGGCCTTCGCCTTAAACCATATATTTCTATCCTAACAGTAAAAGTAACGAGTACCATAAAAACCTTGAGAGAGAGAGAGAGAGAGAGAGAGAGAGAGAGAGAGAGAGAGAGAGAGAGAGAGAGAGAGAGAGAGAGAATGCAATGCTGTTACAATAAAATCGTAGAAAAATAAGTACCAAACAGATAATATAGATAGTACCACAGAAACACAGAAAACTGAGAGAGAGAGAGAGAGAGAGAGAGAGAGAGAGAGAGAGAGAGAGAGAGAGAGAGAGAGAGAGAGAGAGAGAGAGTTGTTCTTACACTGAAATCGTAGAAAAATAAGTAGAAATCAGATAATATAAAGAGCACCATTGGAAACTTGAGAGAGAGAGAGAGAGAGAGAGAGAGAGAGAGAGAGAGAGAGAGAGAGAGAGAGAGAGAGAGAGAGAGCAATGTTCTTACACTGAAATCGTAGAAAAATAAGTAGAAATCAGATAATATAAAGAGCACCACTGGAAACTTGAGAGAGAGAGAGAGAGAGAGAGAGAGAGAGAGAGAGAGAGAGAGAGAGAGAGAGAGCAATGTTCTTACACTGAAATAGTAGAATAATAAGTAAAAAACAGATAACGTAAAAAGTATCACTGAAAACTTGAGAGAGAGAGAGAGAGAGAGAGAGAGAGAGAGAGAGAGAGAGAGAGAGAGAGAGAGAGAGCAATGCTCTAAATAGAAAAATAAGTAGGAAAACAGATAGCATAAAGAATAACACAGAAAAATGAGAGAGAGAGAGAGAGAGAGAGAGAGAGAGAGAGAGAGAGAGAGAGAGAGAGAGAGAGAGAGCAATACTCTAAATAGTAGAAAAATAAGTAGGAAAACAGATAACATAAAGAATAACACAGAAAAATGAGAGAGAGAGAGAGAGAGAGAGAGATAGAGAAACTAAAAAGTAAGAAAAGGGAAAACAAAAGAAGATATCCACGAAACTGCTGAAGGGAATGAGAAAAACAGTTACCTGATGTTCACACGCAAGACTAATTCTTAAGAATGAGTGACAGACGCGGAAGAAAAATTATATAAAATGCGCAAATGAAAAAACAGAGTCAAGAAAAAAGGATTTGCCAGAGACGCTCTCGCACTACAATCCCAGAAAAGAAAACAGAATAAAAGAACGTAGCAAAACAGAAAAAGGAACAAGGGGAAAGTCTAAGGGAAATGAGAAGTGTTGCCAGACGCCTCCATACAAACGCAGAGGGCTGGAAAGAGTTTCTCCTAAAGGGAAAGATTCAGAGCCAAATGGTGACAATTAGATTGCTTTTAACCGGGTTCCTTGTTTCTACGTCGCCCGAAAACCTTCTTATCTTGGCAGGGACACAGCCGAAATGAGGCTCTTCCTCGTGCTCGTTTATCACTTCAAAGGGGGAAAAAATATCTTGGAAAGCTTTCAAATGGTATGTCCCAATCAGGCAAATGTATTGGTTCCTCTGCGGATAAAAACAGATAGATATTTGAATCTAAAGACAGCTGAGAGGTGAATAAATCTCCATTTTTTCCCCATCTGGTGAGAAATGTTTATAAAAACTTCACAACTTCACATATATTCAGATGATCTTATAAGCGGACAGCTCTTGGAATTTTATATTTTTTCCTGTGTTTTCTTCGCACGGTTTTCTCACTTCGAAAAGAATGAATCGGTCACAATAATTAAACTATTAAGACTGCAGATGCCCTCTAAATACTGCATTGTTTCCAATAAACAAATCTGAATGCACAAAAATAGAAGCTTTCGTTGAAGTATTTTTAGTCAATCATTGTGCTAAAGATTTATATTAGCTCCATCCGACCCTGTATAGTGTATAGTTCTCCCTATTCGGGATGTTTCATTTTTATCTCAATACTGACATAACTCATCAAAAGAAATCCGTCTGATCCCCGACTCTTGAACTCGCCCATTTTCCATATTGTATTTCTCTTCGTATAAAGACGTATTCGCTCCCTTTATTTTAGAGGCACTGTTTTGAAGTTTCTCTCCTCACACTTTTAAAGAAACGACAACGTTGTGGGGAGATCGGCATTTCCCTTCTCGACTCAGTGACTCATTCTTGCCCTTCAAGCTGTGGGATTCTCTGCCATCTTCTGCTTTTAGTTTTCTGTAAAAGAAAACTATTGTGACGGCTTTGTCTGTCCGTCCGCACTTTTCCTGTCCGCACTCTTTCTGTTCGCCCTCACATCTTAAAAACTACCGAGGCTAGAGGGCTGCAAATTGCTATGTTGATCATCCACCCTCCAATCATCAAACTTAACAAATTGCAAACCTCTAGCCTCAGTAGTTTTTATTTTATTTAAGGTTAAAGTTAGTTATAATCGTGCCTCTGGCAACAATATAGGACAGGCCGGCACCGGGCTGTGGTTTAATTTTCATGGGCTGTGGCTCATACAGCACTATACCGAGACCACCGAAAGATAGATCTATTTTCGGTGGCCTTGATTATACGCTGTAGCGGCTGTACAGAAAACTCGACTGCGCCGAAGAAACTTCGGCGTATTTTTTACTTGTTTATAAATGCAATAACCTCCTCTCTTTCCAGAGATCTTACACCTTCCTTCTTTTTCCTCTCCAAATGGTTTATTTTTCCATTGGCCTGGGCTCGCTACGGACATAGGTGGTCCGCTCCATCGGCCTCCTCTTATAACTAACCCATGCTATGGGCTTCCAAGGCCTCACTGTGACCTACTGCCGCTCACACCACACTCATGAAGTCCGTTGCATATTTCTAAGCAATGATCATCAGGCTGAGGCTGCTGGCACAAAAAAAAAAAAACGAAGTAATGATGAAACAATACCCTCTAAATGAGCTCGTAATTGGTCATTTCCATCTGGGCAGGGTTACAAAAGAGTAGGACCAATGGTCTTGCTCTCTGACGACCTCAGCGCCTAGGCCGCATGCGCGCCCATCAGTCGGCAATTCTGTGGATCACGATTAACGACCTTTGTAAAAAGACTGTGACGATCCAGCCATTCATTTTTGTTCCTCCCGAATTAGGCAGCCGGAAGCAATAAATTACCATCGGCACAATTAGACCTAAACAATTCATCCCTATTACTTTCTGAGCTATCTTTCTTTCTCTGTTACACTCTGGCGTACGCTAACACGCACCCATACACATATACACCGTGATTTCATTTGCAGTTAAATCTATGCACCAGTCATGATTACGGGACATTTAAACCCTCTTTGAAATTAAGGTGTGTAATTTTCTTTTAAAAAGATCTGTACCTTACATACGTATTTTAATTCCCTCTGATAATCCTCGTAATTTTTGCCCATTTTATCTTAACGTTGTCCCTAATACTTTCCGTCGTTTGGCTTCATTATTTTCGACAATTTCTTAACTTGAATAATTTTCGTCCTTTTGACCTTTATATGGGCAGTTTACGCTTGTTACTGGCAAGCCTGCAATTGGTGCAACTGTAAAGTTTTTATCTTTTCTTACTGGTTGGCTGGCTTAGATTAAGACGGCACTTTGCTAGTACGGCCCCCTGCCAAAGGCAGCCCGTTAATGTGGTAAAAAGATTAAGACTGGTGTGGACCTCTGGACAGCTGGACATCCAACCTGAACGTTTTCATCTTATATCTGAATACGATGCAGAAGATATGTTGTTCAGCAAAAAAAAGGGGAATAAATTACAATTCAAATGAAGCACGAGGTCATATGACATAAAAGGTATTCAGACGCAAACCAAGAGATCCTACCACGGCAACCGTCCTTAACATCAAAAAAGAGATTGTAAATGATGTCTGTGTCAATATACCAAAGGGCTAAGCCATAACTTATTGCCGTAGCTTCGTATCTGCCCGCATCTGTTCCATAAATATCATTTCGGCCACTGATACCGAAAGCCTCTTGTTCTACAGGTATTACTCTGAACATTGCCTTTTGCACTACAGATACTGGTTAGCAAACACAATATATAAACAAACAATAAATATACAACAGGCAAACAATAAACAAACCAAACAAAAGCAGACAGGTGAATGTAACGACGTCAACCATCTTCGTTGACGAAGGTAATGAAGAAAAATTCTTCAAACTAATGGTGTTAACACAAGAAAATAGTTAACACAGGAAAATCCATTAACAGTGTTACATGAAAATCCGACTAATAGTGTTAATGCAGGAAAATCCATTAGAGTTCCTAGCAGCAAAACTACGAGATAAAACCGATTAAACAAACGCAAAAAAACATTAAAATATTTCACTACACGTAAAAAACTTAATTTTCCAGAAAATTGGAATGATATATGTTATAAAAAGTAATGACTGAAAACCAGGGAAAATTAAAAGAGAAATAGCGAGAAAATGAAAGGGGCCCCACACACCACGCAATTTCTGCCTAATGTAGCGTCCTTTTTGACTCGGTACAAACGCTGTAATCTGATGAAAACCGACGTGGCACAGTTCAAAAATATCCTCTCTGCATAAGCCTAAGAATTTAATCTATGAAAAGGTTTATAAATCCATTTGCAAAGCTGCGCAAAGCAAAATAAATCATGGCTTGTGAAACACCGCACTTGGGACGAAACGCGGGTGCAAAATTTCAGTGCCTACTGGAGGTGCCAAATACATTCCTTTTACTTGAAAAAATTACTTTTTTACTGTTACTGTTAGGTATATGTACTCTGTGAACAAATTCCTATTACTTGAAAAATCAGTCGTTATTTTTTTCCGGTTGAGTATATGCAATATGTGAGACATGTAAATAAATCATATAAACTTAAATAACAAGCTCGAAAAAAAAGAATTCCCATTGTAGAAAAAAAAAGACGCGAGATGTAAAGTACAGCAAGTTTAAGAAAACCTAATAAAATCAACATATTAACAAATAGTAGTTAAAATTTACGTGTTAAACAGAGATAAATGTTCACATCGACGGAAAACATTATTGAACAATTTCACCTAATTTCAAAAGGATCGGCAACCATAGCACTGGTAAAGGCTGCTGTGTCACATCCCGAGCGTCAATAAAAACAGGTACTGAATAAGGGTGGTAAAACTGAATTTCACGGCTCTAGCTACAAACAAAACACGATGAAGTGTAGCAAAAACATTTGACAAAGGTAAAGGAAAACACTAATTTTTCCCGTTCGTTTTCTCATTTCTTTGCTCTATGGCTTGGGTACAGGGTTGCCCTGCCCCAGTATACGCATGAATTAAAAGTACATACCCTTTAAATCATTTCAAAAGCAAATATAAACCACTAAAACATTCTAAAAATTTACCTCGGGAAAATTGCATCGCATGAACGGCGCATTTTCTGTCAATCAAATGTAACTGGTCAATATTCTTTAACCTATCTATCTATAATATATATATACACACACACACAATATATATATATATATATATATATATATATATATATATATATATATATATATATATATATATATATATATATATATATATATATATATATATATATATATATATATATATATATATATATATATATATATATATATATATATACAGTATATATATATATATATATATATATATATATATATATATATATATATATAATATAAAAGTGAATGTCTGAATATTAGTTTGGCTTCTATAGAAATCCAAATTGCTTGACAGACCCAGACAAAATTTTGCACACGGCCTCTATGTCACTCCAGAAAGGATTTACCTCAAAATCAAATCTCTACCCCGTGACAGACATACAAACACGGACAAAACAAATGAAATTTTCGTTTTTACGTCACCTTTTCCTTCAGTTTTCAGAGTCTATTTTCATTTTCCACCTGATGCTTCACCTCTTCTACTGGCGCTGCCAGAAGTATGATTAACCTACAACAATAAATCCTCTGTAACATCAATTTTTGATCAGAATATACATGAAATTTGATCATAATTTATGATAATTATTAATATAATAAGTGTTAAACGTATACCTCACAGCTTGGTCGTATTGCTAATAAAATATTTTTGGCTTCGTTACAAAACATATTGCATAGCTATAAGGCAATGAACCCAAACCAACAGGTCCAAAGATTTTTTTTTTTTAGCTGTCTTCCTCATTCGCGCATGCTTAGTAGCTGCTAGCTCAACACAACGTGCAAGATGTATGACGACAGTATATCCTTTTTCTTTATTAGTTCAAATGCGAATTTTCTCATTAATTTGATCGTTTTTCTTCGTTTTTACCTTTGGAATTCGTTACAGTGACTACTTCATACCATCACGATGGCGTATATCTTTATATATTCGGTTTACATGAAGTTTATGAGGTTTATGAGGTTTATGCGGTAGGTATGGTCGGCCACACCAAGTGTGGAAAAAATTTCCACTCTTTTTACTGGTTTTTGCGGACAGATTTATTATTTTCTTATATGATTCATTGACCTACATTCTCGGTCATTTGCATATTTATATATATATTTAAATAATAATGACTGAATAAAGAGCCATCAAAGAATGATTGTTTACGCTGAATCATGAAGCAGCAGAAGTCAATCAAACGATGTCTCAATTGACAAGTCGAATGCAGACGACAATAGAGTAACTGCTTTAGGTTCCACCTAATTAAGGTAACTTAAATCTATTTAAAATTATTTTAATAAATGTAAAGTGATTAAAAGTGATTTTGATTAACTTGATAAGGATGTTTATGGGAAATGGTCTTTAGACTGTGGAGGAAAGCATTATATTGTTTTATATAAGTTAGATTTTACCAATGGTTGAATGAATTTAAAATTTAGTCTAACGTGGAAGTCAGTGATGTCGAACACAGACCTTCTCCCCTCCCACACACACACAAACGTTAGTCTGTTGTTGCACGAGAGACAGACCTTCTCCCCTCCCACACACACAAACACACAGAAACACCTGAGTGCAAATTGTAGAAATACATTATTTTTTCTTTATTGTCATTGTTCAATGGAGATGCTTTTTATTCTCTTCTGATAGAGGAACGTAATTTCCCCTTCCCCTTCCCTCCCCCTCTATCTTCCCTTCACCCTCTTCCCTTCTTTTCCCTCCCCTCCCCTTCCCCTTCCTTTCCTTTCCCTTCCCTTCACCCTTCACCCCTCTCCCTTCTCCAATCTTCCTTTCTCTCCCCCTTCCCCTCCCCTATCCGCAGACTGTTATTCAGAGTTTTCCCATTTTAGCGACGGGTTGGTCAGCTAGTGTATATATATATATATATATATATATATATATATATATATATATATATAGAGAGAGAGAGAGAGAGAGAGAGAGAGAGAGAGAGAGAGAGAGAGAGAGAGAGAGAGAGAGAGAGATGTCTCTTAAATCGTTTGTCCGTCCATCCGCCCCTGCGCTAAAGCTACTGATGCGCCAAGGAAAAGTAAAGGCGATTTCAACACAGATCCGCATGTCAACTTTACACTACTCGAGCCATATATATTTGAAAGGATACAAAGATAACGAGTGGCTATAATTTACTCTTTCTCTCCTTAATTCTCTGCTGATTCTTCTCATCTCACTTAGATGAGCTGCCTGTCTATTTTGCAGCTAAGATAAGATATGGATTTATAATAATGTGGTGTTGGCCACGAGTGGCGATGTCTACGAATGTTGGCAAATATTGAACACAAGTGGTTCAAGACCAGAAAACTCACTAATACTGTACATGTAAGTTTTGCAAACATTTTACGAACAGTTCACAAGCAAACAAATTCCGAATGTAATACATTGACATTTTGCAAATATTTTAAAAACATTCACAAAATACAATAACTACCTACAACAAGTCAGTCAAATTTCGCAACCATTATACAGAGTTCACAAGCAAAAAATTCCTAAATATTAGACAAGAGTAATTTTTCAAACATTTTGTAGAGTTCACAGGAAAAAATCCTAATATTAGACAGTGCAATTTTTTAAACATTTTGTAGAGTTCACAAGTAAAATAAAATCCTAATATTAGACAGCGTAATTTTTCAAGCATTTTATAGAGTTCACAAGCAAAATAAAATCCTAATATTAGACAGTGCAATTTTTTCAAACATTTTGTAGAGCTCACAAGCAAAATAAAATCCTAATATTAGACAGCGTAATTTTTCAAACATTTTGTAGAGTTCACAAGCAAAATAAAATCCTAATATTAGACAGCGTAATTTTTCAAGCATTTTATAGAGTTCACAAGCAAAATAAAATCCTGATATTAGACAGTGCAATTTTCTCAAACATTTTGTAGAGCTCACAAGCAAAATAAAATCCTAATATTAGACAGCATAATTTTTCAAACATTTTGTAGAGTTCACAAGCAAAATAAAATCCTAATATTAGACGGTGCAGTTTTTCAAACATTTCACAGCTGTTCACAACCAAAACATTATCTAAGAGCAATACCATGAAATTCTGCAGCCACTGACGATATAAATAATACACAAACCAAGTTGCTAAGGTCAGCTTATGCAAGTCCGTACTGAAAGTGTCTGCTTACGACGAAATGACGTTTTAAAACACAACCACACAGAACCGGTTGATATAATATATCACCTATCGCCCACTAAACGACATATAATAATTTTAAACATTTACAATTAATGACCCCATTCCATCACTGGAGATGGATTTCAATGAAAACTTTTACAATCCGCATAAATGATCTTCGTTTAACATATGAAAATAGGATAGGATAGGAACATAAGATTTAAGCCAAAGCCAAACGCTGTGACCCTTGAAGTCATTAAGCGCTGAAAGGGAAATTAAGAGTAGAAAGGTTTGAAAGGTGCAACACGAGGAGAACCTCACAGTTACACTACGAAAAAATTGTTAAGAGAGGGTGGAAAGTAAGATAGAAGAAAGAGAATATGAACGGAGGTACGGTCAAGGGAGAGAATATGAACGGAGGGTACAGTCAAGGGAACGAAAGGGGTTGCAGCTAGGGGCCGAAGGGTCGCTGCAAAGAACCTTAAATATTGCTTGCAGTGCACCGCGTGAACATGTGAAAATGTTCCTAGATTTATTCAATCTTTGTCACAAAAAGCCAGCCCTTCAAGATGGGGCGAATATATTGATTCCTTTCATTTTACAATTAACATTTCTAAAACATTTTCATTTTGCAAAAAAAAATCTAATTTCAAAACTTTAACGCTGACTCCATGATTTAATTTTACTTTAAGAATGCTGCCCCTGGGTTCGCCTCCTAAGCACAAATGAAGACGGTGGACAGTAGGTTTAAGTCAAGATAATATTACAACCATTCAACTGAAACACGAAACGAAACACGCTAAAAGACGCTCTTCACGGAATTCGGAACACATTTCAATGGAAATTCACAAACCCAAAAATCCAAAAAAAAATAAGCGACAAATTTTGGAAAGCTTTTTATAGCAAGTTCCAGAGAAAACTACTCAAATCTAATACGAAGAAAATTTGGCGAGCTTTTCACACGAGGTCCAGGAACAGAAATCTTCAGGAGCCAAACGTCCTAATCCAGTCAGACATCGTTAGGGCTAAAGAAGGCCTGACCGGCTGTTAAAAAAAAATATATATATATATATATATAGTGTATATATATGTGTACTGTATATATATATATATATATATATATATATATATATATATATATATATATATATATTTTTTTTTTCTAACTTAATTTAATTTCTATTTTATATTTTATTGTTTTTAACTATATATATATAAATTATATATATATATATATATATATATATATGTATATATATATATAAATATTATATGTATATGTGCGCATATATATATATATATATATATATATATATATATATATATATATATAAACAAAAAATAAAATATACAATAAAGAATAAGTTGAAAATAAAAAATTAAATGAAAAACATATAAAATAAAATAAAATAAAATAGAACAAAATGCTTTCCGTTACTCTACTTGTGAAAAGACGCTGCTGGTTCTCCTCAATTCCATTTCCATTAAAGGAGCAATTTAGCCTGCACTGAAAGAAAAGAAAATCCTTTCAGCTTCCCTACGACTTCCACAATAGAGTAAATGTAACGCATAATTACTTGACAATGGAACAGCTTCCGAAAGACACGAGTAAACGGGCTATAAACGAAGCACCTATTCAAGTCTTATTCCAATGTAGTTAGAATGTGTGTGTGTGTGGGTGTGTGTGTTAGAGAGAGAGAGAGAGAGAGAGAGAGAGAGAGAGAGAGAGAGAGAGAGAGAGAGAATGTGCGCTTGACTGAATAATGAATTTTTGTGTTCAATATTTTATTGTTTCTGTTCGTTGGTGAGAGAGAGAGAGAGAGAGAGAGAGAGAGAGAGAGAGAGAGAGAGAGAGAGAGAGAGAGAGAGTCTGTCATGAAGTCATACTGTAAACAATAAGATAGTTTTAATTTCCAGAGGTAAATCTCTTATTCAATCTGTAAGTAAAGGAAAACAGACAGGCGTATTTTACCCGGTAAGAACCGATGAAGCCTTAAATAATTCATCGTATTTCAGAAAAGGTCACGTATGGCCTCTGTAGATTGTGAACCCCGCGAGGTAAACCTTGTAAGATGAAACCATAAATAAGGTCTTGTCTTCTTCTTTTGAAGAAAATGGACGGGCTGGGAGATATTGCACCAATACATTATACTCTGCAAAACTTCTCCTTCTGCTGACACGCTTTTTGGGAACTGTGCTGTTTTTCGAGTGTTCTCAAAGTTCGTCGCTCGTGGGTGGTTACTCGTCGTTTCCCTCCTGGTTTCGCCTAAATGGGAGAGAGAAAGAACGAGTGGTTCGGGGAATCAGGAACTGCGTTAGAAATATTGTGTAATATAGTCAACAGCTGTTTGATGCAGTTGGTTGTTACTTAATTGCAGGGTAGAACGTGATTCATCTACAAGTTCCGGGTGTGAGTCTCAATAGTTGTAGCAGGAAGAGGTAAGTTTCGCTAAATATTTGGTGCCAAAAGCGGTTGCCCGAAGGGAGACTGCAATAGAAGAGAAAGAGAAGCATGTCATATTTTCATGTTACCCAAAGATCTTAACATGGTTTGGGAAAGGATTTCCTCAATTACCGATTCCGCATTGTTGCAATGTCTCTTGCTTTCTTTCATTATATTATTCAGTTATGTGTATTGTTGATGGAGTAATTGCCTTTGCTTGTGATGTAAAAGCAACATCATTTCCCTCTTGAATAATACCATGGAAGAAAATACATTTTGAACGATAGTAGGATATTGTGATTCAACAGATTATGCAGATTTCCGCTGAGATAATTTTGCATTCAACCCACGCAAAATTGATGGCCCGTGTTTGTGTAAAACGGGTACAAGGAACGTTAATTCAGCCTCGGCAGCGTGAGTTTGCCGTCGACAAGTGCAAATTCTTTCGAAACAGGTTTCCATGGGATGTGATTTATGCTGCAAAAATATTCGCGGAAAAGCGAGAGTGTAATCGCTTGAGCTTTGTGCTGAGGTAAATCACCCGTTGAAGATTGCAACATCTCACGCTTCAGGTGATCCTTGAGAGATACCCGCTGTTGCTCTGTCACCTCCGCCAGCAAATTGGGAAGGAGTCGAAGGCTCATGCATGTCTGTCAGTCTGTTTGTCTGTATGATGGTTCTCACAAAAGTTCCTGATGGATTTCTATGAGTTTTGTATTGTCGGAATAGGTGCCAAGGAAGGGTAGACTAGGTTCTGAGATGAGTTCAGATCTATACGAGGTTCCAAGAATTGATTGAATATTTGCCTTGTTCCAGTCTTAAGAGTATTTATACCCTACGTATCTGCTCTGAAGATTTTATTACTCTCACCAACAGAGTTTCTCAACCTTTAGTTTTTATACATATCCCGACAACTAACTAGAGCTAATCGACAGAAAAAAAAACATTTTAAAATACTTTGTTTTTCAGATTTTCACGAAATAAACAGGGCGATACAGCCAGCGCTCTTTGATGTTTGTCCTTGGAAATGTTATGCGTGTCAGTTTTTTTTTTTTTTTTTTTAAGATCCTCTAAATATCTTCAGTAGTGACTATTTATCGCGACATACCTAAGAGTAAAGTTCAACGGTTTAAGGTTTTGTATCACTGACAATGCAAGATTACTGAATTTTTTTTATTTTGATTTTTACCTACGACCAAAAGGTAGAGGCTTTGTTGATTTCCCTGATGTTCAGGATATAGAATATGATGCAAGTCAGATGGATTAAGCAGATTTCATGGTGATTCGGGTGTATGAAACTGTTCAGCCTGATGCTGGTGATTCCATGAAACAGGATTTTTTAAAATTGTTTTCGTGTCCAGGATATACTCTCTCTATCTTGAAGTTGAATGATGAATGTGATATTTTTTTTTAGTTTTTAAAATATCTTAATTTTTGCTTCATTTATTTATTTGTTTTATTGTTTTTCGTGTTGGTCTGAGTTTTCTCTTGTCTAAGTTTTTCCTTGTTTAAGAAGAAAGGAATTGCTCCTGAGAAAATTAATAAATATAATTAAAGGATTTTTCAATATGTTTTATGGCGTTCTCTTAAAGTTTTAACTAATGAGGAAGTGGAGAAGCGTAAGGTACCCGCATCTGTTCCTAATTGTGCCCGCTTTTTCCCCATTTTTCTGCATTATAAAATATTACAAAAATAAGTTATTAACTCTCTCTCTCTCTCTCTCTCTCTCTCTCTCTCTCTCTCTCTCTCTCTCTCTCTCTCTCTCTCTCTCTCTCTCTGTTTGTTTAGAGAAAAGGATATGGCCACCACCAAACTGAAAACTTATACAATATATAGAATAAGCAATAAGATATTAACTCCTCTCTCTCTCTCTCTCTCTGATTTTGTATTCCTTTAACAGTACGTCTCTCTCTCTCTCTCTCTCTCTCTCTCTCTCTCTCTAACAATCACTCTTCCCTCTCTCTGTCATATGAGTCTCTCTCTCTCTCTCTCTCTGGTGGTATAAGTAAAAGGACATGAACGCCAACCAAACTGAAAACTTCCACGAAAGGCTACAGAGGTTCGTCTCCACTTGGCGTGCCATATGACATTAGTCGCAGTCGACGAGTCGCCCGCATTCACCATTAGCCCGCCAATTAAATGCCCAGGTAATCAATTAGATACCCAAGTAATCAATTAACCTCCAATATCTCTCTCTCTCTCTCTCTCTCTCTCTCTCTCTCTCTCTCTCTCTCTCTCTCCTTTCTTTATTCGCGTACAGTGATAACATTGCTGGACGTTAAATCTATTTTGCTTTACGTTGTATTTGATCGTTCTTCGACTGATAGGAACATTATTGTTCGACATATATGGTCTTCACACAAGAATGCTTTTGTATCCGTCTGTAAGTCTGTAATATATATATATAACACACACATATATATATATATATATATATATATATATATATATATATATATATATATATATGTGTGTGTGTGTGTGTGTGTGTATGTGTGTACATATATATATATATATATATATATATATATATATATATATATATATATATATATGTATGTATGTATGTGTGTATGTGTATATATATATATATATATATATATATATATATATATATATATATATATATATATATATATATATATATATACTGTATACATATGTATGTATGTATGTATGTATGTATGTATTGGAAATAATGAACACGAGCACGTGTTTCACAGAAATAAATTACTGACTCACATCAGGATCAACCCGTTCTCTCAAATGAAAGGCCAGAGTCAATTGGTAGCGTCCTGGCCTTTTATTTTAGAGACCGGGTTCGATCCTGATGTGAGTCAGAGTATATATGTATGTAAATGCGAATGTATGATGGCCTCATTTTTGCATTATGCACCTTACATTATATTAAGCAACAGAGAAATTAGGAGACAGTTACAGATAATGCCTTTTATAGATAGGAATCCAAATTCAATGAAATCAAAGATGTGAAATTCACAAAAAAAAATTGTCTTAAATAATCATTTTACCAGTCATGAAATAACACAATAAATGATTTCACACCTTACATAAAATACCGTATGACCTTACATTGGAAAACAGTTCCGAAATCTTATCAGACATAATTAGAAGTCTCTCAGAAATCGGTGCTTAAAAAAAAATGAAGAGTCACATCTGGATGCAAATTTTATCTGGAAATTTAATAGACTTCCTTGATGCATCAGCCCACCCTTTCACGCGAGATGCTTTGCGGATTTCTTAACCTACGTCAAAATTCGCTCACGGAGGTAATGATTTAGCTAAACACTTCGAGATGCCTCGGGACTCTTAGTTAAATATATTTAGAATATTTTGACGTATAAAAGAAAGCATACACTTATATCAGCGATGTTATTATGCTCCTGAAAATATTCCTGCTATTGGAATATGTCGGTAAAAGTGAAACAGACTACCTTATTTATTTCTACCTTTTGTTGTTGTCTGTTTGTTATTATCATTTAATTGGATCTTCTTGTGTCTTTTCCTTTCCGTACCGTCGTATCTCGAATACCGCTGTTTATACTTTTTGATTGAACGTTCGTAATGCGTCTGGTTTCCCGGCATTTTTACTCGGATTTTAATACTTGATACTTAACTTCTTATCCCAGTACGTAATTATTATTTAATGCCACCACTAGCGAATTTGGATGGCGAGATGTAAACCAGTATCTATTTTTGTTTGAAAAACTAAATGTAAGTTATGTGTAAAAGAGGACTTGGGGTTAATGGCCTAATGACTAAATTATGTCTATGATGTCTTTATTTATTTAGTTATATTTGTACGTTGTTGGAGGCAATCACACTGTTGGCCCTGAACTGTTTCTAGATATTGTGTCTGCTTCATTTCATGTCCTTACCCACTAATAAAAATATTTTTCTTCTTTCGATTTATGCGGCTAATGAATGCATCAGGTTTCCAGATATCTTGTGCCAAAAAATTTCTTCATCGTATATTGAGCCAAAGTGGTTCAGTTTATATCAAGGAAAGGAAACCGCTTTGTGCATCCATCCGCAGGGCAAACGTTCCAGATATGGCGCGTGCACGCGAGCGCGCGCGCGAGAGAGAGAGAGAGAGAGAGAGAGAGAGAGAGAGAGAGAGAGAGAGAGAGAGAGAGAGAGAGAGGGAGAGAGAGACGTGCCAGTGATTCAGTTGTGAATGTTTATATGAGAGAGAGAGAGAGAGAGAGAGAGAGAGAGAGAGAGAGAGAGAGAGAGAGAGAGAGACCTCATTTTCCAACTTTAATATGTAATCAAGAAGTAGTTTTAACGACAGTCCAAACTTATTTGTGAAAATAACTGAAAACCCGTAAACTCAACCAGATGGTACCAGATCAGGAGAAATGTCAAATATTGAGTTCAACATCGTTTATCTTCATCCACATCGCTGCCCCATCGCCGATCGTGCCTGGTTTTCCGTTTGAATGGCTGGACAAAATACCCGAAAGATAAACACAAAAATTATCTATTTCAGGTCATTTAATACTACAGATTATTTTACGGAAAAAATATATTTATATACTTAAGTCATCATATGTTAAACTTCCTTAAGGTAACGTGTACCTGTTTCGAAATATCAAAGTCTAGTTTTGCGAATGGGACACGACTTTTTAGGAGCTATGCCTGTGAAACATTCTGAAAGCGATAGGCATTGTAAAACTATTCCCAAGGCTAATCTGAAGGTTTAAGGCTTACCGCATAAGGATAAAGCTTTTATCAAGAAATAGACTGTTATTCTATAGGGAAATTTATAAATAAAAACTATCTGAAACATATGGCAGAGTAATTTCAGTTCTGCTTCTTTAAATATTTATATTTTCCAGGTAAGAATCAACCCACCCTTGATGAGCAGATCCACCTCAGATCCACTTCAGGCTATGGCTCCATCCATGGATCTAGATCCATCTTATTGATCAAACAGCTACCCCTTAGACCATTAGCACAGACCTGCCCAAAAATTTTTATAAAATCCCATTGATAACATTTTGAGTAACTCGTGACCAGACATCAGGAGTAAATACAGAAACAACTGTATAGACATGATCAATTATAGCCAAACAAATAAGTGTAAACCCAAAAACCACTATGCGCAAACAAACAAGTGTAAATACTTAAACAACTGTAAACAGGAAATTAAGCGTAAGGACATACAGTAAGCAACTGTAGCCATATAAACAAGTGTAAGTACATAAACAATTATAACCAAACAAATAAAGGTAAAGACAAAAACAACTGTAACTGGACAAACAAGCGTAAAGACATAAACAACTGTAAACAGACAAGGAAGTGCAAAGACATTACCTATTGTAAACAGACGAAAAAGTGTAGAGTTATAAACAGATGTAACCAGAGCATCATGCGTAAAAACATAAACAAGTGTAACCAGATAATCAAGTGTAAAGGCATAAACAACTGTAACCCAACCAGCAAGTGTAAAGACAAACGATTCTAACCATACCAACAAGTGTCAATACAAAATTAATTCCAACCAGACAAACAATTGTAAAGGCATGAACAACGTGGTATCTGAAATAAATGCTATGATTTCTCAAAATTACAATTTACGTGAAAACTCGAAAACTGCACGAGGTACACTGAGGTCGAAAAAACACAATAAAAATCTAATGAAATAACATCGCCATGTTAAAGGGGATAGCCTCAACGCTATTAAATTACGGCTCCTTAAAAATGATAATTTCAATCATCACAGAGAGAGAGAGAGAGAGAGAGAGAGAGAGAGAGAGAGAGAGAGAGAGAGAGAGAGAGATTTCAGTTACGTGAAAAACATTAATTTTCATATAGAGAAAATCTTCAATTACGTAAAAGACATGAATTTTCAATTTCCAGAGAGAGAGAGAGAGAGAGAGAGAGAGAGAGAGAGAGAGAGAGAGATTTCAGTTACGTGAAAAACATTAATTTTCATGAAAAACATTAATTTTCATAGAGAGAAAATCTTCAATTACGTAAAAGATGTGAATCTTCACAGAGAGAGAGAGAGAGAGAGAGAGAGAGAGAGAGAGAGAGAGAGAGAGAGAGAATTTTCAGTTAGGTGAAAAACATTAATTTTCATAGAGAGAAAATCTTCAATTACGGAAAAGAAGTGAATTTTCACAGAGAGAGAGAGAGAGAGAGAGAGAGAGAGAGAGAGAGAGAGAGAGAGAGAGAGAGAGAGAGAGAGAGAGAATTTCAATTACATAAAAAACATGAATTTTCATATTTTCAGAGAGAGAGAGAGAGAGAGAGAGAGAGAATTTTCAGCTAAATAAAAAACATGAATTTTCAGAGAGAGAGAGAGAGAGAGAGAGAGAGAGAGAGAGAGAGAGAGAGAGAGAGAGAGAGAGAGAGAAATTTTTCAGCTACATAAAGAACATCAATTGTCAAAGAGAGGGAGAGAATTATCAGCCACATAAAAACATGAATTTTCACGAAGAGAGAGAGAGGGGGAATTTTCAGCTACATAAAAAAATAAATTTTCAAAGATAAGAGAATTTTCAGCCACATGAGAGACATGAATTTTAACGGAGAGAGAGAGAGAGAGAGAGAGAGAGAGAGAGAGAGAGAGAGAGAGAGAGAGAGAGAGAGAGAGAGAGAGGATTTTAGCTTCATAAAAACATGAATTTTCAGGAGAGAGAGAGAGAGAGAGAGAGAGAGAGAGAGAGAGAGAGAGAGAGAGAGAAAAATTTTTCAGCTACATAAAGAACATCAATTTTCAAGGAGAGAGAGAGAGAGAGAGAGAGAGAGAGAGAGAGAGAGAGAGAGAGAGAGAGAGAGAGAAAAAATTTCAGCTACATAAAAACATGAATTTTCAGAGAGAGAGAGAGAGAGAGAGAGAGAGAGAGAGAGAGAGAGAGAGAGAGAGAGAGAGAGAGAGAGGGTGGGAATTTTCACCTACATAAAAAACATAAATTTTCAAAGAGAGAGAGAATTTTCAGCTACAAAATAAGACATGAATTTTAACGGGGGGCGGGGGGGAGACAGAGACAGAGAGACAGACAGACAGACATAGAGAGAGAGAATTTTCAGCTCCATAAACAACAGGAATTTTCACAAAGAGAGAGAGAGAGAGAGATATTAGGGAAAATTATCAGCCATGCAAAACAAAGACAAGAGGTCCCATGACGAGAGCGTGGGAGAAACGGAGGGGGAAATGGAAGGGAAACATCTCTCTGCCAGCCGAGAGAGAGAGAGAGAGAGAGAGAGAGAGAGAGAGAGAGAGAGAGAGAGAGAGAGGAGAACCTAACCCTGGCAATCAACAGCTGAAGCCTCAAAACATAACCTTCAAAGACTAAAGTTATTTTTTCTCATCTAAGGCCTTGATTAAAAGCGGCTCTTTTCAATGTCTCGGGGTCTTTTACTCCGAGCATTTGCCTGTGCATGCGGTTTCATTTCGCCGGGCCCGGGTCTTTGAGGCACCCCCGCCGTTTCATCAGCATTATCAGCGCAGCAATTTTAGGAGGGACTCTCCGCCAATGCACATATTTTGCCTCCGCCTAGTTATGCGGTTCCCGCGTCTGTCCGTTCTGTTAGAATTTAATGAGTATCTATTTATTTATTAATGTGTTAAATTATTTTTTTTATTTTTCTGATATTGATCTCTTCTTTCAATTCATTCATTATACGTTAAATTATATTTTCATTTTCTAATAAATGATCTCTTCTTTGCGTATTGCCTATTACCTTCTGTTACTTCTTTCTGATGAATACCATATTCCTTGGAAGCTTGAATTTCAAGTCAGAGGCCACTGTGGGCTTCTGAATAATAATAATAATAATAATAATAATAATAATAATAATAATAATAATAATAATAATAATAATAATAATAATGAAGCTTTAACGCAAGACAATTGGTTAGTTTTCGAGATACAAATCCGGGATTTTTTATTATTATATTCCTATGATAATATATTTATAATTCTTATGATTATATTTGTTTAATAATACTTCCAGACTTATGAAACACAAGCGTCAACATACTGATGAAGAAATTCAGTCATATGCACCCCTATGCGATTTCACATTAACCCTGACTCTAATTGAATCTGGACCTCTCTACTAATTTCCATAATGAAAAACGTGTCACGTGACTTTTATATGGATAATTAACTTTATATATATATATATGTGTGTGTGTGTGTGTGTATATGCATATATATGTATATATATACAGTATATCATATATATACACATATATGTATGTGTTTACATTAGATATGAAAACCCAATAAAACATTTAGTCAGTCAAACATGTAAGATGAAGACGCAGATGACACAGTCATCAGCAAAGTCTGACGATCCGGAAATATTATATAAAAATACACATACATACATATATATATATATGTATATATATTAAATATATAGTACAGTATGTATATATATATATATATATATATATATATATATACACTATATAAATATATATACATTTACATATTGCTTCCATGAGTTTTAAACCGAAATACACTTCAGCCCCCATTTCCATCACAGCAAAAACTAAACGGAAATACAATACACCTCACAGGATATCGACTTTCAAGTAAAAAAGAAAAAAAACAGACCAGAAGTGAAGTGACAACACATCTAAAATCTTTTCTCTCGGGTGAATGTCTGAAAGAGGGTTATTTGTGGCGTATCACGGCCTCTTCGATTACTCTCTCTCTCTCTCTCTCTCTCTCTCTCTCTCTCTCTCTCTCTCTCTCTCTCTCTCTCTCCATCTTGCCTTGTCTAGAAAGAGAACAATAAGATGCACAGAGCAGTTGCCTTTCCTTGACATTAATTCAACCACTCGGCAAATATTTGAAGAAAACATTTTTGGCACAAGATATCAGGAAGCCTGATGCATTAGCCACATAAATCGAAAGAAGAAAAAGATTCTTATTCACACTTCATGACTTGAAATGTAGAAAACACAATAACTCGTAACAATTAAATGCTGACAGTGTGATTGACTCCGATAGCATATAAATAACTTACCATATAAATACATCATAAACAAAATCTAATCAAGACGCCATCAGCCCAAAGTCCTGTTTTATACAAGACTTACATTTAGTCTTTCAATAGTTTTTGAGATACCTTATAGATACAACAAAAAAGGTAAATCCAAACATACAGATAAAAATCGCCGTCCAAATTCGCTGATGATGGTAATATATGATAACTACTGGGATATTGCGTTAAGCGTATTCAGTCAAGAAACCAAACGCATCAGGAGCGTTCATTTGTACAGTTAAATAAACAGCGGTATTCGAGATAAGATGGTATGGGACGGAAAAACCATAAAAAGATCCAATTACATGACACTACAAAACAGACATCCATAAAAGGTATATATAAAAAAAAGGTCAGTCTGTTTCATTTTCATCGACATTTTAAAACAGTCAGAAAACAGTAAAAAAACTTTCTTCAGCTTTCATGCGCAACATAACGGCGCCAATATAACCCTACGCTTTCTTTCATACGTCAAAATATTCTAAATAGATTTCACTACGATTCCCGTGGCATCTCGAAGTGTTGAGCTAAATCATTACCTCCGTAAGCGAATTTTGACGTAAGTTAAGAAATTCACAGAGCATCTTCTGTGAAAGGGTGGGCTGATGGATCAAGGAAGAGTCTATTAAATTTCCAGATGAAATTCGCATCCAAGTGTGACTCTTCATTTTTTTCCCCTTTTTATTAAGCACCGATTTCTGAGAGACTTCTAGTTATATCTTATAAAATTTCGAAACTGTTTTCGGATGTAAGGTCATGCGGTATTTTATGTAAGGTGTGAAATCAGTCATTGTATTATTTCATGACTGGTAAAATGCTTGAGTGTTTATGTTTTTTTTATTTCACGGCTTTAATTTCATTGAATTTAAGTTCCTATCGATAAAATGTATTATTTGTAGTTTTACTCTGTTTTCTCTGTCGCTTTATATACTGTAAGGTGTTTAATGCAAAAATGGAGCCATCAAACATTAGTACACACATACATACACACATACACGCATATATATATATATATATATATATATATATATATATATATATACATATACAGTATATATATATATATATATATATATATATATATATATATATATATATATATATATATATATAAATTTCTGACTCACAGAGAGCCAGGACGCTACCAATAACTGACCCTGCCCTTTCATTTGAGATACCGGAGTTCGATCCCGATGTGAGTCAGAAATTTATTTTTGTGAAACATGTGCTCATGTGTTCATTATTTCCAATGAATATATATATATATATATATATATATATATATATATATGTACATATATATATATAATATATATATATATATATATATACTGTATATATATATATATATATATATACATATATATATTACACAGACATGCAGACAGGTATAAGTGCACTCCTATGTGTAGACAATGTTCTTAACAGACGAAGACCAAATAAACCACATAAAAAAAATGATTTTAACATCCTGCCATGTTATCATCATACGCAAATATGCAAAGTGGAGAGAGAGAGAGAGAGAGAGAGAGAGAGAGAGAGAGAGAGAGAGAGAGAGAGAGATTGGAGGTTAATGGTTTACTTGGGCATCTAATTGATTACCTGGGTATTTAATTGGAGAGCTAATGGCGAATGCGGGCGATTCGTTGCCTGTAACTAATGTCGTATGGCACGCCATGTGAAGACGAACCTCTGTAGCCTTTAGTGAAAGTTTTCAGTTTGGATGGCATTCATATCCTTTTACTTATACCACCAGAGAGAGAGAGAGAGAGAGAGAGAGAGAGAGAGAGAGAGAGAGAGAGAGAGAGAGAGAGAGAGAGAAATTAATATCTTATTGCTAGCAATATTTTCTTTATCATAGAAGTTTTTAGTTTGAGAGGCGTTCATATCCTTTTACTTATACGACCACACAGAGAGAGAGAGAGAGAGAGAGAGAGAGAGAGAGAGAGAGAGAGAGAGAGAGAGAGAAAGTTAGTATCTTACTGCTTGTAATATCTGATATATCGCAGAAGTTTTCAGTCTGGAAGGCGTTCATATCCTTTTCTTTACACAAAGAGAGAGAGAGAGAGAGAGAGAGAGAGACCTTACCTTACAGACCTTACAATTCGTTCGGGTTGCCCCAGGTCCCTCAGTGTGAGGCACCTTTGATGTCTACCAGAGAGTTGCTAACGCATCTTCCGGTATATTTTGCATCTTCCAGTCTTGGATGGTCTGGGATGCATCTTAGATATTTGTCGAGCTTATTCTTAAACACATCTACGCTCACTCCTGTTATGTTCCTCAGATGAGCTTGTAGCGCATTGAATAGACGCTGCATTATCGATGCTGGTGCGTGGTGGATTAATGTCCTGTGTGCTTTCCTTAATTTTCCTGGTATAGTTTTTGGCACTATTAATCTACCTCTGCTTGCTCTTTTTGATAATTTTAGTTCCATGATATTTTCGGTAATTCCTTCTATCTGTTTCCATGCTTGAATTACCATGTAGCGTTCTCTTCTCCTTTCAAGACTATATAAATTTAAGAATTGTAGTCTTTCCCAGTAGTCAAGGTCCTTAACTTCTTCTATTCTAGCTGTAAATGACCTTTGTACACTCTCTATTTGTGCAATATCCTTTTGGTAGTGTGGGTACCATATTATATTGCAATATTCAAGTGGACTACGTACGTACGTTTTATAAAGCATAATCATGTGTTCAGCTTTTCTTGTTTTGAAGTGCCGGAACAACATTCCCATTTTTGCTTTGCATTTTGCCAATAGAATTGCTATTTGATCATTGCATAACATATTCCTACTCAACATCACACCAAGGTCTTTAACTGCTTCCTTGTTTGTGATTGTCTCATTATTAGGTCCTTTATATGCATATAGCATATAAAGAGAGAGAGAGAGAGAGAGAGAGAGAGAGAGAGAGAGAGAGAGAGAGAGAGAGAGAGAGAGAGAGAAAGTTAATAACTTAATTCTTGTAGTGTTTTATAATGCATGAAAAAGGGGGAAAAGCGGGCACAATTAGGAACAGATGCGGGTACCTTACACTTCTCCACTTCCTCATTAGTTAAAACTTTAAGAGAACGCCATAAAACATATTGTGAAATCCTTGAATTACATTTATTAATTTTCTCAGGAGTAATTCCTTTCTTCTTAAACAAGGGAAAACTTAGACAAGAGAAAACTTACACCAACACAAAAAATAAAACAAATAAATGGAGCAAAAATTAAGGTAACTTAAAAATTTAAAGAAAAGTCACATTGATCATTTAACCTCAAGACAGAGAGAGAGTAGATCCTGAACACGAAAACACTTAAAAAAAAATCCTGTCTCATGGAATCATCAGCATCAGGTTGAACAGTTTCATACACTCGAATCACCATGAGATCTTAATCCATCTTGTTTCCGTCGTATTCTCAGGATAACCAACAAAGCCATCACCTTCTGGTCGCAGGTTAAAAAAAAAAATCCAAATCAGTAATCTTGCCTTGTCAGGGATACAAAACCTTAAACGGTTGAACTTTACTCTTTTGGTATGTCGTGATAAAGTCACTACTGAAGGTATTTAATCTTTAAAAAAAAAAAAAGTTGACTAGCGTAATATTTCCAAGGAAGAACATCAAAGAGCGCTGCCTGTATCGCCCTGTTCATTTCATGAAAATCTGAAAAGCAATATATTTTAAAATGGGCTTTTTTTCCGTCGAATAGCTCCAGTTAGTTGTCGGGATACGTATAAAAACTAACAGATTTAGAAAATACAAACTCTGTTGGTAAGAGTCATAAAACCTTCAGAGCATATACGTAGAGTATAAATATTCTTAAGACTGGAACAAGGCAAATATTCAGTCAATTCTTGGATCCTCGTATGGATCTGAACTCACCTCAAAATCTAAGCTACCCTTCCTTGGCACATATCCCGACAATACAAAACTCATAGATATCCATCAGGACCATTTTGCCAGAACCATCATACAGACAAACAGACTGACAGACACTCGTGAGCCTTCGACTCCTTCCCAACTTGCTGGCGGAGGCGACAGAGCAACAGTGGGTATCTCTCAAGGATTATCTGCAGCGTGTGATGTGTAGCAATCTTCAGCGGGTGATTTACTTCAGCACAAAGCTCAAGCGATTACACTCTCGCTTTTCCGCGAATATTTTTGCAGCATAAATCACATCCCATGGAAACCTGTTTCGAAAGAATATGCGCTTATCGACGGCAAACTCACGCTGCCGAGGCTAAATTAACGTTCCTTGTACCCGTTTCACACAAACACGGGCCATCAATTTTGCGTGGGTTGAATGCAAAATTATCTCACAGCGGAAATTTGCATAATCTATTGAATCACAATATCCTACTATCCTTTAATATGTATTTTCTTCCATGGTATTATCCAAGAGGTGAAATGCTGTTGTTTTTAGATTACCGGCATAGGCACTTACTCCATAAGCAACGCATAACTGAATAATATAATGAAAGAAATCCGGAGACATTGGGTAACATGAAAGTATGATATGCTTCTCTTCCTCCTCTATTGCATTCTCCCTTCGGGCAACCGCTTTTGGCACCAAATATTTAGCGAAACTTACCTCTTCCTACTACAATTATTGAGACTCAAACCCGGACACTTGTAGATTAATCATGTTCTACTCTGCTATTAAAAAACAACCAACTGCATCAATCAGCTGTCGACTACAGTATATTGCACATTATTACTAAAGCAGTTCCTGATTCCCCAAACCGGTCTTTCTTTCTCTCTCCCATCTGGGCGAAAGCAGGCGGGAAACGACGAGTAACTTTGAGAACACTCGAAAAATAGCACAGTTCCCAAAAAGCGTGTCAGCAGAAGAAGAAGTTTTACAAAGTATAATACATTGGTGCAATATCTCTCAGCCCATCCATTTTCTTCAAAAGAAGGAGACAAGATCTTATTTATGGTTTCATCTTACAAGGTTTACCTTGCGGGGTTCACAATCTACAGAGGCCATACGTGACCTTTTCTGAAATACGATGAATTATTTAAGGCTTCATCGGTTCTTACCGGGCAAAATACGCCTGTCTGTTTTCCTTTACCTACAGATTGAATAAGAGATTTATCTCTGGAAATTAAAACTATCTTATTGTTTACAGTATGACTTCATCGACCGAGTTTCTCTCACCCGCTGTCTATCTGTATCTCTCTCAAACACACACACATACACATAAACGGAAATAGAAATAAGAAATTATTGAATATAAAAATTCCTCAATCAATCATTGGCACGTCTCTCTCTCTCTCTCTCTCTCTCTCTCTCTCTCTCTCTCTCTCTCTCTCTCTCTCTCTCTCTCGTATATATAAACGAACGGAAACAAGAAAATACTGAGTATAAAATGTCATAATTCAATCACTGGCACGTCTCTCTCTCTCTCTCTCTCTCTCTCTCTCTCTCTCTCTCTCTCTCTCTCTCTCTCTCTCACGCTTACATATAAATTAACAGAAACAACACAATACTGAATAGAGAAATTCATAATTCAGCCTCTCTCTCTCTCTCTCTCTCTCTCTCTCTCTCTGTCTCTCTCTCTCTCTCTCTCTCTCTCTCTCTCTCTCTCTCTCTCTCTCTCTCTCTCTCCCATTCAGTTCCTTTGGAACCCAAGCTACTGAGAGCAACGAAAATCACAGCCTTCATTCTTTCTAAACTGATGGTTTAAAGCTAAATGAGTTTCCCTTATCTTTTACAAAAAAAAGAGAAAGGAATTCTGACTAATTGAAAGGTGCGCCACTGCAAATGAAAAATAAAGAAGACTAGAAATTATAAATGGAGTAACAGGATCCTGCTATTGACCCATGTCCCACACTGCCACAATACATTACTGAAAGACCATCATTAACTTTATGACACATCTCGCGGAGACAAATAAAGATTGATAAACAAATAAATTCGCGACTGACGAGATAAGCAGAATATTCAATGAACTTAACAATTTACCATTACAAAAATAGATATAAGGGCAAGGACTGATTAATGATTTCCGAAGAGGAAGTCAGAGAAAGGGCATCCAATTACTTTTAAACCACAAAAAAAATTATTTTAGGAAGAAAAAGGGGAAAAAGTCAGGGAGAAGGTGGTATAACTAGACAACTGCAAACAGGAGCATGACTTCATAATGGGGAGGGGGACAAAACGTACCTTTGCTAACTGTAAAAAAAAAAAAGCTATGTTTTCAAGCAAAAACCAGATCTTTATAGTGTATAAAGTGTCGTATTTTCAATTTACATTCAAGTCTTTATTTCAGGGTAAATGTCTCGTTCGTATTCCTCTGTGAAATCTTCACTTGCTGCTAAATGCCATATTTCCAAATCAATGACAAAATTACGTGAGACGAATAAAAAACGTTGTGTTCATTTGACAGAAAATAAAAGCAAGTCCGCTCGTTGAGCCCTCTGAAAAATAGCACAAAGATACTAGTTTTTCCAATATGCGTTTCACAAAAAAAAAAGGAAAGCAAGGAAATAAACATCAAAAAGATCTCTCTCTCTCTCTCTCTCTCTCTCTCTCTCTCTCTCTCTCTCTCTCTCTCTCTCTCGGTTGGGACGGATACATCCATGGCCTTATCGATTCTTCAAAATCTAGACTTGAAAAGAAGGGGGAAAATGGGACAGTATCGGCAATCCAAAGAACCATTTATTGAAGCTGCGAGCACCAAATATTCGCAGTTTAATGAAAA
>NC_089750.1:63199706-63209706 GCF_040412425.1 Macrobrachium rosenbergii
CAAATGATCAATATAAAATTTCTTTAAGATTTTAGCATATATCCAGACATATATCCATAAAAATAATTACACTGTACACACATTAATCATACTGAAATATTCACATTAAGGATCAAAACATTAGTATAAAACACATAACACCAGGAGTCCGAGTCACAGGATTGCATTCATTAAGTAAATTGCGAACTTAATGAAATACTTCTCTCTCTCTCTCTCTCTCTCTCTCTCTCTCTCTCTCTCTCTCTCTCTCTCTCTCTCTCTCTCTCTCTTACTTGCAGCCTCATTTAGCAACATTTTATAAGGTAATCAGGCCAAGCATGAACTGAATTTTGCAAGGAGAAAACAAATATATTAAAAGAAAATTTAGACTTTTAAAAATTTAAACAGATTTTACATATACATATACACACACATATGTATGCAATGTGTGTATATATACATTATATATATGTGTATATATATACATATATATATATATATATATATATATATATATATATATATATATATATATATATATATACCCAAAATACACGACAAAATTTTCCTGTAAGTTTAGAAAAGTAAAAACTTAAATAGGTACATATTATAAATAGTTATAATATATATATATATATATATACACATATATAAACATACGTTCATGTACAACCAACAACTTGACACTTGGTAACGGGTGTGACAGAAACGTCATTTTCCTCCTGTTTACCACACGGCTTGTAAACAGATCAATTTATCTGGAACGCCGACCACAATTTATCCGTCTTATGAAGGAATTAACGACGCTGTAAATACCAGACTCAGTTCCTCAATTGCAAACACGAGCGCGTCAGATCGATAACATTCGCCTGACACCTCATGCATTACTATCTTAAAGACTATCTTAAAAATCTCTCTCGAAATTCTTTTCGCACCCGGAGCAATGCAGGACGCTCCTGCATATTCATGGGAGTGAGAGGAACCTATTAACGGTGAATATATTCATCTTTCGGCGGCTTGTCGACTCCATGCGATGAAAGGCGATTCGAGGATTAGGCGTCTCCGCTTCAAAGCAGGATCCCGTTGACCAGACATTTCGCGAGGACACCAATGGGACCTCGGTCGAAACGTTTCTTCCTTTTCAAGTTCCAACTCTCCTCCAAACCAGGAGTAAATCTAAAAAGAAACTGATGCAGATATTGGTCCGAAAGTATTGTTGCTGACTTACTAGCCATATGCTGGTCACCAATACTACACAAGTACTTCATAAAAGCCACATACTTTTTCCCCTTTTAGGATGTGACTAACCCCAATCCAAACCCACTCTTACCTCATGGGGTTTTCCGGGTTCATGTGACTCACTGTCGCTTCTGCTAAATCGGACTTCTCTGTTTTATTTCAGTAATACAAGCCAGGTGCTTTTACCCAACGCTCGAATATTTTCGTAGGAGTGTTTTCCCAACACTCGATCCTTCTCTCTCTCTCTCTCTCTCTCTCTCTCTACGGTTTAGAAGCCGCCATTACAGGTGACCTCCTGCTTCACGTGCTTCCCGGATCATAATATAAAGTAAGCCTGACCAAACCAAAGGTATATCAAACATCAAGGGACATTTTTCGACTGGCAAAGAAAGAAGGAAGAGAGAGGAAAATAGCAGTGTTATTTATTTTCCCCGTTCAAAATCACTCTTCTGGTTTCATATCGTCAAAGGAATACATCGCTAACTGATGTCCTCACAGCAAATAGACAAGAGTCGTATCACGTACTTTATGCCAAACCAGAGGAATTTAAATCAAGCGGTTCATCAACCTCCTTTCATAAATAATGTCAGACTGACGTTACATTCGAAGGTTCTAGGCTTGCAAACTCTACAGACATTTCGAATGTTACGATGCCACTTTTGATATCAGTAAGGCCAAAAATGTACCTTGGTATATTGATTTTCACCAAACATTCAGTATTCGCGACTGGTCTTGTTATCAAGTTGCCAAAAGAAATGATCGAGCTTTGGAAATGCTTTTAAGGCGTATGTGTGTGTGTGTGTTTGTGTGTGTGTATATATACATACATACATACATACACACACACACACATATATATATACATAAAATAATTACTCAGAAAATTACAATCTATTTTCCTCTGTAAAGTTTGAATCAGAATATACAGCATTTTCTGCTTTCACTATAATCATGTAGATTTGTATGATTATAAATGAATATAAAACAAGCCCAGCAGATGTGATTACCGGTACCTGCGTTCAAGGATACGAAGAATCTGCACAGACTGTGCTGGCGCTGTCACGTGTACGAAGTGGCCCTTACCTGGCCATTTACTGTTTAAGTAAATCTTGAGTCTTCCAACCACTCACCTTTATTTTATATACTTTCAAACTCTTTCGAACGATCAAATACTACTACTCATGACCATCTAAACAGAAGTCATAAAAACTCAAAGTAGATTTAGATTCTAAGTATTTGGGAACAATGTGACTCTGTTCCACGCAATTTACAGTTCTTCATCACTGTAACAGTCCCGAGCAACTTCAATCCAGAATCGGTTTATAGTTCTTCGGCACTGTAACTGTGCCCAGAATGGGTCTACAGTTCTTCAGCACTGTAACTGTCCCGAGCAATTTCAACCCAGAACAGGTCTTCAGTTCTTCGGCACTGCAACTGTTCCGAGCAATTTCAACCCAGAACGGGTTTACAGTTCTTCAGCACTGTAAATGTCCCGAGCAATTTTAACCAGAACGGGTCTACAGTTCTTCAGCAATGTAACTGTCCCGAGCAATTTCAACCCAGAACGAGTCTTCAGTTCTTCAGCACTGTAACTGTCCCGAGCAATTTCAACTCAGAATCGGTTTGTAGTTCTTCGGCACTGTAACTGTCCAAAGGAATGTCAGCCACGGGTCGGATTTTAGACATCCAACACTATAACTGTCAAGATTGATGTCGGTATCAAATAGGACTATAGAACATTAACACTATAACTGTCACCATACGTATGACAGTAACACTATAACTGACAGGGAGTCGACTTCAACACTACAACTGACAAGGAGACACATCAGCCGCGAAAAATTATCGGAAAATTTTCTGGGAAAGATCGCTGAACTAACCAACTGTATAATCTGGGACCCTGAGGCCACACAGGTGTTCGCTATTAAGAGGACCAGATGTGATTTTACGAGGGAATTAATGCCAGTGTTTTACCTAAACTTCATAAGTGAGTCATCTGTATCTACTTGAAACGCTCCACAGGGTTCACTTTTTTTTTTTCCTTTTTGCTACTTAACGTGACATAAGAGTCTAACTCAGGGTCTGTTATGTCATCAAGCTTGGCCTCCTGTCCGTCATATACAATTTCTTACATAAATACAAGTCTAACCTTTTATTAAAATGTATATATATATATATATATATATATATATATATATATATATATATATATATATATATATATATATATATATATATATATATATGTGTGTGTGTGTGTGTGTGTGTGTGTGTGTATACTTATGGGGGAGAGAGAGAGAGGAGAGATACATAAACATACATACATACATGAATACATACATACATATACATACATATATACATATATATATATATATATAGAGAGAGAGAGAGAGAGAGAGAGAGAGAGAGAGAGAGAGAGAGAGAGAGAGAGAGAGAGAGAGAGAGAGAGAGAGAGTGCGTGTAAACAATTCAAAAATATAAATTTCCACAAAAACTGACATCAATAAAATTATACAGCTCTTCCATGATTAATAACTTTGTGGTCAATATTTTCTATTTTTGGGCAGGTTTTCCTTCCATTGAAATATATTCGAGCACTCTCACCAAGTTTTCAACATTTGAGTTTTAAAAGGGTGAGTTTTATCGTGACATGTGGTTGAAAAAGCCGGTTATTAACCTGAAAATATGATTTATGACTGGAAGATGATGAGCCAGGTGAATGAACTGCGTGACATCACCACATTTGTGGCCACGATCAACCGCTTCCTCAACAACGAATCTCAGACCATTTGCTATTTTTTCGTAAGTGCCTTTCTCTCTCTCTCTAATTCTTCAGCTGAAAACCCTTATGGACAGAGTCAACAGACTGTAAACCCAAGAGGGCTCCAAAGGGAAATCAGCCTGTAGAGAGAGACAGGTTACAGGGAAAGATGATACATAAATAAATATGAAGGAATGGAAAATATACGGATTTCCAAGAAAAAGGCGGGTGGTCACCGTTGTTATTCCCTCTTTCATCTTTACTTTCGGTTCCTGCAATGGAAAGCCCCATATAAACTGAGGGCCTACAGCATATCTTGCTGTAAATAGTGCTTCAGATTGTTTTGCAGCCTCCCTAAGAAATAATCTCCGATGCTTTCTGTCTATTCAATTATATTTGTCATGGTGTTTTGTATTGTTTTTCCTCGTGTGTGTGTGTGTGTGTGTGCGTATGTGGAGGGGAGGTTGGGTAGATTTGGGGCAGGGGGGGGGGGGGAAGAGGCAGTTGCATAGGCCCCTTTTGGAAACATTGCTCCCCCATAATCGACCTATTTTGATGATAATATCGAAGCTGTATATTCGAGATTGTCTGATAATTAGAGTTATAGCAATATAATTCCACAAGGAATGTAAAGTTCTTTAATAATCTTAATAACACTTATAATATATATAACAGTCTTTCCTTCAATATAAATCTGCAGACGTCAATTCTCCTTTGTTGGGTTTTGCCAGAATAAATTATACTTTGATTATGATTTAAATTTAGCAAAATGAATCATCTCGGCAATTAGCGATTTTTTTTTTTTCGATGACGAAAGTTTTCGTAGCCACACATGAAAGTACTAAATCAATTATTCAACTATCGTCAGCGAACTATCTGCGGATAGTCTTCCTAATGAATATTATTCGTTTCTGTTGCTGTCGTCAAGAGAGCAATAACCTTAATACCATACAAATCAACAGGAACAACAGTCTTGAATTGGCACAGAAATTAATCTGATTACTGACATGAACCGAATGAGTCCTGGCACCCCTTTCCTCCACCCCCTCCCACCTTCTCTCCCCACCCCACCCCCCCAAAGATCCCGACTAATAATAAATCCCTCGCCGGAGACTGAGTTACAACCCCGAAATGACGTGGGAGGAAAAGAGGCTCACATATCACGCCCATCCATCATCATTCAACGACACGCAGACGATAGTAATGACGCAAGTGATGGAGATTTATAACCGCCGTGTTGCGCGGGGAGAGCCGATCCAAAGGCAGCGACGGCTTATGGCTGCTACTGGTCCCAGATTCAGCATCTTATTTGTCTCGGTTTCTCCTCTTCGGGCAGAGTTTAGCAGGGAAAATTGGCAGCATTCAGGAGATATATTTCCATAAACGTTTAAAAGAATTCAGGAGAAAGTGTAATTCTACCAACGCAAACATGCACACACATACACCCATGCACACACATACATAGTCTGGATATCGAACACTGTTGAAATAATCAGACCGTATTTCTGTTTAAGCAAAAAAATAAAAAAAAAAGACAAACACACACATTCTGTGTCCCCAGCAATCTCAAATTTTACAGGTCTCTTCATTAGTCCACAGACGACCCATCCACAACATATCACTGAATTCCACCGATAACATCGCGAAACATCTTGCGGACAGACGACCAAACAAACAGACGAGGGTGAACACATAAACCACCCTCTAATTTCGTTGGCAGGGGGTCATAAAGGCATTCCTTATCTCCGCCGTGTCTCGGGCTTGTCAAATGATGTCAGAGGCATTAAAGGCGACTCAGAGAAGGGAGAAATGGGCTCATCCGGACGGATAATAACCAAGAGGTTGAAATTGAAGCCGTGAACTCCCAGGATAAGAATACATCAGCGGATCCGAACAGGCGCCCTCTACCCCTTCCCGGCTACGCACTGCCTCCAGGAATGGGGTCGTATTGGCGTCCAATGGCTTTCTGGTGAAGGCTGATAACATTAATAACCGACGACGAGGCGGGATTATTACTCTCAGAGTCATAGGAAAACATTTTGCTGCTATCTTAACCAATAAAGGGCCTGACTGTGGTCAATCTGAAAAGTATTTTTTTTTATGGCTTAGTTCACGGGAGAGGGATGAAAGCTTCTGGACAAAATTCAGAGATTTAGGTTGTTTCTTTTTACATATTTCATTTTCATTATTGTGGCATTTTTGTTTCATATGTCAAAACAACGACATAGCACATCTTTTCACCATTACCATATATTTACTCATTATAGATATCAGGTAATGAACTGATTAATCTATTCATCACCTCAATTACTATAACTAACACATAACTTACTCAGTCATTACATATCTCATAAATTCCACTTGTCAGGGTTGATAAATCATTTCTACACCGCAATATACTAAAGCCTTTACTAAATATTGAAAAGTGCAAACATGAGCGGACATAACTGAAAACTCAATTTAAGCCTTAACGAAAAAAAGCGTGAGTAAAATGGATAAAAAATTAGTGACCATGAGAAACCGCAAAGCGAATATTCAGTATGGTAATATTCATACGATTACCTTATCAGGGTTTAAACCTTTTACATATATCATATCATACAAGAACGTTCATCCTTGTATAAAAAAAACTCATGATGACTGCCTCAAAATATAGAACACGTCCCCTGAAATTGATTCAACATGTTGAAGTTAATGTAGGAAAGTTTTTTTTTTATTGGGGTTAATGTCGGAAAGTTTTTTTTATTGGGGTAAATGTCGGAAAGTTTTTTCTTTTTTTCATTGGGGTTAATGTTGGAAAGTTTTTTTTATTGGGGTTAATGTGGGGCATTTTTTTCACTGGGGTTAATGTCGGAAAGTTTTTTTTTTTCATTGGGGTTAATATCGGAGTTTTTTTTTGTTATTGGGGTTAATGTCGGAAAGCTTTTTTCATTGGGATTAATGTCGGAAAGTTTTCTTTCATTGAGGTTAATGTCGGAAAGTTTTTTTTATTGGGGTTAATGCAGAAAGTTTTCTTTCATTGGTGTTAATGTCGGAAAGATTTTTTCATTGGGTTAATGTCGGAAAAGTTTTTTTTCATTGGGGTTAATGTCGTAAAGTTTTTTCATTGGGGTTAATGTCGGAAAGTTTTTTTTCATCGGGGTTAATGTCGGAAAGTTTTTTTTCATTGGGGTTAATGTCGGAAAGTTTTTTTTCATTGGGGTTAGTGTCGGAAAGTTTTTTCATTGGGGTTAATGTCGGAAAGTATTTTTCATTGGGGTTAATGTCGGAAAGTCTTTTTATTGGGGTTAATGTCGGAAAGTTTTTTCATTGGGGTTAATGTCGGAAAGTTTCTTTTTCATTTATGTTTAAAATATGGCACTCTATAGTAACACAAGAATCCGACACCACAAATTACATTTGAATTCTCAAACAAAACTTAATGGATGCCCAAGATAATACATAATAGAATAATACTCGGCGATGGAAATTTAAAAACATTGAAAATCTCGAAAGACATATTTAGGTGTTAGCAGTGTTAGCAGGATATCTCAGTAATGGGAGAACGGACTTCAATGAGAGTAGGTTGATTTATTCATTAGGTGGCCGTGAAATAATTTCTAGAATTTTTTAGAGAAATCGGTTCTGTGCTGATTTGGTCTCAAAGGCAACATGCATTATGAAATACATAAAGATAAAAATGAAACAGTACTGAATTTGGAAGACTGGAAACATTTTATTACCATTGCTTCTGAGGTCTACACGAAAAACTCTAGAATTCTGAACCTCAAATTAACCTTGAAAACATAGCTCAAAGTAACAAAATACTTTTAGAAAATAACCACCAACGCCAGAAAAATTGAAGTGAAATCGTAGGAAAAAGGAATCTCAATAACTATATCTAACATGCTTGTCTGTGTTTATTTTCTCTTTCGTAACGTCCATCGCCACCACCAGGGTGTTCAGCATTACAATTCTAAGGCTGGGACGATAGTTGACTAGTAATTCAGCCCAGAGCTGGCCTCCGTCACCACATAAACATATGCAGAGTGAATATACCTCTGTCTAAGCTTTAAAATCGGCAAACAACTTCGTTAGGTCAGGTCGATCGCCTAGTGGAAATCTAGCCTGAAGCCAGCTTCTTCCAAAACTGGCCCATGTTACACACAGCAAGCAGAATGGATATAATTTTGTCCAAATCATACGATAATGAAGATAGTCCATGGGTACTCAGCTCCACATGCTTAAATTTTGACATCTCGACACTCTAATATGACTAGAATTTTTCCATGTATGGGTTCCTTTATTTATAATAATAATAATAATAATAATAATAATAATAATAATAATAATAATAATAATAATAATAATAATAATAATATCAGGAAACAACCATACCGAAAGGCATAGATGAATGGTAATAACACTACGCAACACAACAAAGGCAATGAAATGACTACCTCTTCGAGAAAATACACATCCTGCATACGGAAGATCCACATAATTACTGGACAGAAGAAGAGCCAGACAGCGGCACACAGGGGTCTGGTGCGAGTGGAAATGAGTCACAAGGGATCCAAGAGCCAACAAAGACAGAGAAGCAAAACTCAGACACCAATGGAAAAGAAACGTTAACTCTAAGTCAGAAAATGCATACCTACGTCTACAGATGCCTCGACCATTTGTTGCAGAAGTTATCAAGTTACCGATTTATCCATCTATCTATTAATTTATTTTCTCTTTTTTAATAAGCGAGATCTCTTCTTTCTGTAATTCCCTTTACCTCCTCATACTTTTTCCTAATGAACACGATTTTCTTTGGAAGCTTGAACTTCAAGTCAATGGCCCCTGTGGGCTTGTTCCATATGAATAGGGTTCATCTTCTGAATAATAATAATAATAATAATAATAATAATAATAATAATAATAATAATAATAATAATAATAATAATAATAATAACTGAAGAATTTTCTGGACCCGGATCCGAATTTGGAACCATTTCAAATTCTATTCTATGCTTCTTTAGTCCAAGAAATGATAATCAACATTTCACCGGAATCCGGCATTACTGTTCTGAGATATGTTGAGGACAGACATGGTTGAACACATTACCTCTGTCCAACTTTGTAAACTATGGAAGTAAAGTTAAAAAAACACCTTACAAAAATGTTTCATATGGTAAGTGAACAATACTAACAACAAAAACTGCACTATTTCATGATAAATTAGTAGTTTTAAGTTTTAAGTTGGTAAGGTGTGGCACAAAGTTTGATCATTCAATCATATTCATGAGAGAGCACGATGGTTGAAGTTATACACCGTACAAGCCAATACAATTAAACAATATTACTATTATTTCACTGGACCGTCTGGAAAACATAGTCAACCAAAAACTGAAATCTATCTTCATTACCCTTGTACAGAATAGTGAGCTACAATAAAAATTGTCATTATTATTACCGTTGTTATTGTAAAAGCTAAATACGACCCTTCGTTTAATCTTAATAAAAACACACTAAAACAAAGACAATTAAGAACAGGCAATGGTCGGTTACAAAGAGCGAATCTTGCTAAAAGGGAGCAGGCGATAGCATACATAAAAGTGTTTGTGTGTGTGTGTGTGTGTATGTGTGTTTTCAGCTTTCAGAATCTTGCAGACAAACCTCACACACAGTACCCGGTATTTGTGACAAAAAATGTTCGACCTTGGATGACAACGTATTGACCTGCATTCGACGCATCGATAGCTACTTGTTGCGAAGTCTGGCGGCAAGATCAAAAGTTGAAAGAAAGCGCGCTCGTGCGTTATCTCCTTCTCTCTCTCTCTCTCTCTCTCTCTCTCTCTCTCTCTCTCTCTCTCTCTCTCTCTCTCTCTGAGCCTCCAGCTGAAGTGTTAATCAAACAACAAGTCTCATGACGATAATAATGAAGTGTTATGAGCTACTGAGCTGTGAAAGAGAGAGAGAGAGAGAGAGAGAGAGAGAGAGAGAGAGAGAGAGAGAGAGAGAGAGAGAGAGAGAGAGAGAATTTTACATTTT
>NC_089750.1:63214706-63277206 GCF_040412425.1 Macrobrachium rosenbergii
GACCAAATAATAATCAAGTAAGACATCAAATTATCATCTCGACATTATGAAAATAAGTTTTCTATTGATTTACGCTGTGTATATATATATATATACATACTTATACATACATACACATATATATACATATATATACAGTATAATATATATATATATATATATATATATATATATATATATATATATATATATATATCCTAATATTCCTTGCAAATCCAAAATGTGCATTTCGTCCCTAAGAATACATTTCTTCTCAACGCATAGTATTATGATTCATATTAACACGCTGTTAAAGTTTAAGGAAATGTGACTTAGGAAACAAAAGTGATCACAAACAACAAACTTCCCATTCAAAAAATAACGAAAATAATCCAACATTCGTGTAAGTATACACTGAATATCTAATCGCCACTTCTTTGGGCCAAAGTCCACCCCTCTACAAAATATAATTGAACGCTATCAATAGCTTGTTGAGATACCTTGCAAACACACTGGCAAACCATTAAGGGTGAATATTTTAACCTCGTTACAACTTCACTGACGGAGGCAAAAGCAAGCTAAAAAGATTCTCAATTACGTGCAAGCAATGATGTGTGCTTCAAAAAAGGCCACTTTAGCTTCCCTTACTCTTTGCCGCCATAATTTTTGTTTTCATTGTGTAACCCCCCGTTGTAATATAAACACAGTGAAAATAGCACGGTAACAGGTACTTCATTAACGTAAATTCAGACGATGAAGTTTCCCGACATTTCTTTGTACCTTGTCACCAAGCTTTGCACCGAATACCAGTGTTTATTTTCATATATAATGCATAACTAAAGGCAAGCCATGTTCTTTAAAGAGATGTCAGACGAACTCGAATATGCTTGACTTCACGTTTCCCATCAATACAGAAACAAAATTTTCTATCAATACAGAAACCATATTTCCCATCAACATAGAAACAATATTCCCATCAATACAGAAACCGTATTTCTCAACAATACAGAAACAATATTTTTCCCGCTAATACAGAAACAATGTCCCATTAATATAGAAACCATATTTCTTATCAATACCGAAACAATATTTCCCATCAATACAGACACCATACTTCCCATCAGTACCGGAACAATATTTCCCATCAATACAGAAACAATATTTCCCATCAATACAGAAACCTCGTTTCCCATCAATACACAGACAATATGTCCTATCAATACAGAAACCATATTTCCTATCAGTACCGGAACAATATTTCCCATCAATACAGAAACAATATTTCCCATCAATACAGAAACCACATTTCCCATCAATACAGAGACAATATGTCCTATCAATACAGAAACCAAATTTCCTATCAGTACCGGAACAATTTTTCCCATCAATACAGAAACAATATTTCCCATCAATACAGAAACAACATTTCCCATCAATACAGAAACCACATTTCCCATCAATACAGAGACAATATGTCCTATCAATACAGAAACCAAATTTCCTATCAGTACTGGAACAATTTTTTCCCATCAATACAGAAACAATATTTCCCATCAATACAGAAACAATATTTCCCATCAATACAGAAACCACATTTCCCATCAATACAGAGACAATATGTCCTATCAATACAGAAACCAAATTTCCTATCAGTACTGGAACAATTTTTCCCATCAATACAGAAACAATATTTCCCATCAACACAGAAACAATATTTCCCATCAATACAGAAACCACATTTCCCATCAATACAGAGACAATATGTCCTATCAATACAGAAACCAAATTTCCTATCAGTACTGGAACAATTTTTCCCATCAATACAGAAACAATATTTCCCATCAATACAGAAACAATATTTCCCATCAATACAGAAACCACATTTCCCATCAATACAGAGACAATATGTCCTATCAATACAGAAACCAAATTTCCTATCAGTACCGGAACAATTTTTCCCATCAATACAGAAACAATATTTCCCATCAATACAGAAACAATATTTCCCATCAATACAGAAACCACATTTCCCATCAATACAGAGACAATATGTCCTATCAATACAGAAACCAAATTTCCTATCAGTACCGGAACAATTTTTCCCATCAATACAGAAACAATATTTCCCATCAATACAGAAACAATATTTCCCATCAATACAGAAACCACATTTCCCATCAATACAGAGACAATATGTCCTATCAATACAGAAACCAAATTTCCTATCAGTACCGGAACAATATTTCCCATCAACACAGAAACAATATTGGATCGCTGACGAAAAAATGCTACATGACTGAGCCTCAAGTGTGTTCAAACTTAGGAGCTAGTTTATTTGCTAGTGAGAAAATGCTTTTATCTCTTATCTAAAACATTATTATTATTATTATTATTATTATTATTATTATTATTATTATTATTATTTAGATGAACCCTATTCATACGGAACAAACCCACAGGGTCCACTGACGAAATTCAAGCTTCCAAAGAATATGGTGTTCATTAGAAACAATTAACAGAAGGTAGATGGAAATACAAAAAGAAGAGATCACTTATTAAGAAAGAAAAATTAAATCTAAAAATTAATAAATAAATAGATAAAAGAAAAGTAATGAAAAAAGGTCAGGAAAATACAGATACCATAAGGGGTATCTAAAGAAGTGGCAGCCACCTACTGTTCAAAGAAGCAGAAAAATATTACAAATACGGAAAAAATTATTTGAGAGAGAGATTGAGAGAGAGAAATAATAATAGATATGTATATATATATTTATAAATTTATGTATATAGATATATACATTTGCATATATAAATTAGAAATGTATATATATATGTATATGTATATATGTATATATATACATATATCTACATATAATAATATTTGCATATACATATACATACATATATATATATATATATTATACATATATATATACTGAGAGAGAGAGAGAGAGAGAGAGAGAGAGAGAGAGAGAGAGAGAGAGAGAGAGAGAGAGAGAGAGAGAGAGAAAATTACCATAAGACCCGACACACAACATTCCGGGAGATATATTTCGGGAGGAACCAGAACCACAGAGAATTAGGGTCAGAAATGAAAAGGAAAAGTGTCACAATCCCATCAAGGCGCCGATTTACTGACCATTTTCCTCGCGGTATCTTCTCGTCCTGTCTGGAGCAAAGCCGCACCAAAACAAAACAGCATACTAAAGCCTTCCTTTTTGTAGCTGTGCATGTTCATTTACGTATAACTTAAAACATATATATATATATATATATATATATATATATATATATATATATATATAAATTATATTTATTTATATATATGTATGTATGTATATGTATATATAGCTGATAAATAATATACATTATATATATACATGTATACATGCAGTATATATGCATATATATTTATAAATACATATATACATACATGTATACGTCTCTCATAAACACAAGTATATACACACACACACAGCTGTACAGTATAGAATTACTAGATTACCTCTAATGTAATTTCCCTTATTTTCTTTTTAAAAAAGATTTTTTTAAAGTTCTAATCACTCCAATTTTGAGCATAATTAGGAGCAAAAACTTTCGAAACATAATGCCAGTAAATCAAATTATTTTACCCCTTGGAAATAAAAAGTCAGCTGAAGTTCAAATTACCAGAGAGCCAAAAATAAGAGTTTCGCTAAATTTCCTGGAAATCAGATGCCTCTCTAGCGGGAGGTCCGCGGACTGATCTGGGAATGATACCTGAGACTCATAATGACCTTGTTCGTCTAATTAATGAAAATGTACCTGATGACTGGTTGTCCGTTGTGAATCGTAGCTCCAGGTGATGACTCTGAGCGGAAAATAAAAACGCTTCGGTTATCTGATCAGCAAAGTTAAGGCAGTATTAAGATCTGGTCAGCGTTAATAAGGATGACCACCGAGAAATTATATATATATATATATATATATATATATATATATATATATATATATATATATATATATATATATATATATATATATATATATATATATATATATAAATATATATATATATATATATATATATATATATATATATATATATATAAATATATATATATATATATATATATATATGTATATATTTATTTACTTATATATTATATATCACATACATATATATATATATATATATATATATATATATATATATATATATATATATATAAAATAAGCCACTTCACCTAACAGGGGTGACTCAAGAATCACTGCCATATATTTCGAGTGCTGAATTGTAGATGGATCCCCTGTGCAGAAAACTCCATAGACAGAAGGGCTATCTGCAGCATGTCAAACCCTCTGTAATCTCTTTCTACTGCCTCTTTAATGCTGTCTATCCTACACTTTGGACCAAACCTTCTCAACCCCACTGATCTAGGGTTTCACCTAGGCTACTTTTTTACCACTTCTTCTAAGTACCTCCATATTCCTTGCTCTTTCAATTCTTCTCCCTCATATACTATGCATGCATTTCACCTCAGTAGTTTCAACTTTTTCCCACTTGTCTTCAACACTCATACTTCATTTCAGTAATGAACTGGCTCAACAATCCCTTCAAGCCTTCCAACAATATATTACACTGATTTTGCGCAAACGCTCTGCTATCTTCCTTGCTTCACTATTACGTGACTCATCTCCCCTCTCATCCTACACTCACCCACTATACTAACCCCTAAATACCTTTACAAATCGATCACTTCCACTCTTCCACCATCCATATTGTTGTTATCATTCATTGCCCCATTTTCTCGGTTTTCATTTACCCTCATAAATTTACTCCTGCTCACATTTTTCTCAACTTTATCCTCTTTAAAAACTTGAACTTTTTAACTAGTTTCTTCAATTTCTCTTAACTATCCACCATCAACACTGCACCACCTCCAAACATCAATCATTCATTACTCCATTCACAACTCACTTTTTTATTACAAAACTTTGCACTTAGATTTTAAACAACCATGGAAACAGGACACACCATTTTATCAGACCCATTTCTACAAGAAAACCATCAATTTCTCATCTCCATATTCAAAGACATACTTTACTTCCGTAATACAAACTTTCAGTTGCTCTTAATAACTTATCACCTAAGCTATACATATCTTCAACATTATCTTTCTATCAGTTCTAAAACGTGCTTTTTCTAGATTCGTGTGCACCACATACAGCTTTTATCCTTTACTTTAAAACTTTTCACATAAGTGTTTCATAACAAAAACTTGGCCAACAAGCCGCCTTCCTTGTCTAAAATCACACTATTCTTCCCCTGTTATTCCTGTCACCTGATAATTTTCTCAATTAAAATCTTGCCATACATCTTCCCTATTATAATAAAACAATAGGTCCTCATAAATTATTCTTATTATCGCCTTTATCACCATTATCCCAAAACAATGGAATAATAACTCCTATTACATTTTCTCTTAGAACTGTTTCCCTCATCCAGACAAAACTTACAAACCCTGGTCAGCCACTCAGCTGAGCCATCTTTTCATTCTTCAACCTCTCAGTTGCTTTCTTCTCGTCGTCAACATAGACCGTTTGTTGGTATACAAAACTCTCACTGTAATATTCGAGTCCTTTGATATGCCTTAGGCCTCGAATATATAAAAAGTGAATATCCTAACACAGTACGATTGGCCACACCATATAAAGTCTACTAAAATATACATCAATGAAGTTTCAACCCTCTGAAACCCGCTGATGAATCAACACAAAGAAATGCAGCAAATATACACAAGCTTACTGGCATGGCCAGGAGATATCTGACTGTACACAATTATCCAAATCGACAAGTAATTACCGGCAGTTAGGCCTACCCTAGGCCCTCGCCCGTTAAGACCTAGGGTTATTTGGAGAGGAGATGGCCTGAAATGGGAATTGGTGTTATCTCGCGCTGATTAATAAAATAAAAGAATGAGTTTAGATTATTCCATCTGCTTCTTATTCTTTCTGCCCTTCAACTAAATGGAAATTGGCGATATCTCTTTTTATTTGAGAAGAAAGATTTAATTGTTCTGTTTCTTCCTTTCGACAGATTTTGGTACTGTCTCCTTTGTATTAACAAAAACAACCAGGTTTAATTCGTTCCTTCTTTATCTCTTTCTTACCTAGGGTAAATTGTACCAAATGTCCTATTTTTTCGTTTTAGTTCTTCGGGATATTTTTTCAATTTTTCTTCTAAATTACCTTTGTCCCATTTTTCTTCTAGCTATTTCTTTTCCCTTTTCCGAGGGTGTCTGCTATTCGCGAGGAATATTATCCAGACCTTACATTAATAATGCTAGTATAAAGTTCACACAATTCTCTTTTTAAGATCCGTCTGGCAGCAGGTGGCACTCAAATCTATTACCTATTGATAAGAGATTAGCGAATCATTACTGTCTTTCCAAAGACTCCCATTATTCAAACAAAATTATGAAGAAAGTTCCCCTTGCGTATAGCGTAATTATGCAATCTCTTCCAGTCGCTTATCCCTTTCATTCTTCAATATTTTCTAAATTATTCAGTTCTTATTGTAAGTGTGTTTCCTAATTTCCAAGCTTTTCTCTCTCTCTCTCTCTCTCTCTCTCTCTCTCTCTCTCTCTCTCTCTCTCTCTCTCTCTCTCTCTCGTTTCAGGCTCCACACGTAAGCAATTAAGGATACGGGTTCACAACATGAGATACAACGATACTGTAATTCCCTCTGTACTAACTTTCACCTCTAGGCCCAATTTTATCTTCTGGGCAATTAGTTTTCCTGATACGACGGTGTCTGATTATAGCGGAATAATCTAGTGATATATTTAGCTCCAAGATACTTTGCTAGGATGTCCAAAACTGTGTTTGCGTGACTAGACCTTTAGAGTATAGAACTAGTCACTTCCTCCCTACTGACTATATTAAAGAAACTGACTAACTTGAAAGCGGTGATCTATAGAGAATAGAACAGAACATATGAAGTCATTCAGCGCTGAAACTGAAATTGACAGTAAAAGGGTTTGAAAGGCGTAACAGGAGGAAAGCCTCGCAGTTGCACTATGAAGCAATTGTTAGGAGAGCGTGGAGAGTAAGATGGGGGAAAGAGAATATGAACGGAGCTACAGTAAAAGGAACGAAAGGGGCTGCAGCTAGGGGCCGAAGGGTCGCTGCACAGAACCTTAAGTAATGCCTAAAGTACACCGCATGAGGTGCACTGACAGCACTAAACCACCGCCCCCCCCCCCAAAACACGGGTGGTGATCTATACTTCAAAATCCTAATTCATCATACACACATGAATGAATGGATGACCTTTCTTCCTGTTAAAATATATAAAGAAATGAACATTTTCGTAGTGCACTACGTTTAAAATTTGCTTAAAAACAGCTCCTGGGATGGTGTTCATGCTATGCAAAATGCCCAGTCGCAACGTTTGTAACATTAAGTCATACAGTAATTCATGACAGATATACTGTACAGAAAAGGCTAACCTCCAAAAAAGACATATTGAAAGCATACAAGGTTTTCAGTAACAAAGAACTTTTTAAATATAAAATATAAAGAGTATCTGTGCTGCAGTGCCCATTCACTCACTACACTGGCTCTTCGTACTTCTTCGTGACATCTTGTAATTCTCAATCAATCAATCAACTTCGTACCTCATTGTGACTCATTATCCACTGCACTAGACTCTTCAAGACATAGCAAGTTTCAGTAACGCTTATTATTTTTACAGGACAGGATGGATTATCATTCCATTGTTTTTTGCAGGATTGTTGGCGGTATACTGTTAATAATATAGCGCAGCATTTAGGAAAAATAAACAAGACTCTTAATACTAAGATAAAAGCTAGTGATAAAGGATACAGATTATAAATTAACGAATATGCATCAATGCAGACATACTACTGAAATATATATATATATATATATATATATATATATATATATATATATATATATATATATATATATATATATATATACTGTATATAAAACAACAGGACCTCACAATAATAGGATGGTATGTAACGGGAGATTTTATTCACAAAATTTACGAGCTTCCAAGGACTAACTGTCCCCATCATCCGGAGGCTGTAACTTTTGTGAATATAGTCTTCGTTAGGTACCGTTCTGTTTAAATGAGGTCCGGTTGTTCTTTATATGAATAATACACAGTACAATTGTGCAAGTGATCAAGCTTTATATATATATATATATATATATATATATATATATATATATATATATATATATATATATATATATATATATATATATATATATATATATATATATATATATATATATACATACATATACTGTATATATATATTTTTATATATTTTATATATATAGATAGATAGATACAGATTCTATATATATATATATATATATATATATATATATATATATATATATATATATATATATAAATATAATTATATATATATATATATATATATATATATATATATATTAACTCGAAGTATAGCTTTCTATTAACGAGCATCTAAAACTTACACGAAATCAACGTCAATAAACTTGTTTCATGTGTAGATTAACTTCCTTAATCTCCCAGGCAACATCATCAGAAGACCAACACTAACGTATTATCATCATTACTACTACTATTATCACAAGGAACAAACCAAACAGGTCATTAACCTTTATTGCAAAACTGCCGGGGACCCGACGCCCTTAAACGAAAAGAGAGAGAGAAAGAGAGAGAGAGAAACAAGCATCGAGAATCCGAATAAAATACGGAAATATTCAAGCTGCCGGAGCGAGCGAGCGACCGCCAGTCCCAGCCAATTCTCGTATATTATCATTATATGAGCATAAGCGTAAGAATAATTTGCCGAATATTCGGAAAATGCCGGCACGCGGTGCTCCCGGGAGACACCGGCATCCGATGAAAGTAAGATTTATGAAAATGAGTCATTACGCGGGCGATAGGCCTCGCCCGGATGGGCGTATTATGTTTCCGACGCCCGTCCGCGGTGTCGTGTCGAGGGGAAACTTATGCTTTTTCGGAATCTCGCCCCCGCGGCGTTTTGAATTACGGCGATGTGTTATTCATATCGAAATTCTGACGGGCGAAAGGAAATCTACAAAAGTATTTGATTGGTTGAATTAAATTACAAAAGTATTTGTTTAGCTGAACTGAACTACAAAAGTATTTGTTTAGTCGAATTAAACTGCAAAGGTATTTGTTTAGCTGAATTGAACTACAAAAGTATTTGTTTAGTTGAATTTAACTACAAAAGTATTTGTTTAGTCGAATTAAACTGCAAAGGTATTTGTTTAGCTGAACTGAACTACAAAAGTATTTGTTTAGTCGAATTAAACTGCAAAGGTATTTGTTTAGCTGAACTGAACTACAAAAGTATTTGTTTAGTTGAATTAAACTTCAAAAGTATTTGTTTAGTTGAATTTAACTACAAAAGTATTTGTTTAGTTGAATTTAACAATAAAAGTATTTGTTTAGTCGAAATCAACTGCAAAGGCATTTGTTTAGCTGAATTGAACTACAAAAGTATTTGTTTAGTTGAATTAAACTTCAAAAGTATTTGTTTAGTTGAATTTAACTACAAAAGTATTTGTTTAGTTGAATTAAACTTCAAAAGTATTTGTTTAGTTGAACTTAACTACAAAAGTATTTGTTCAGTTGAATTAACTACAAAAGTATTTGTTTAGCTGAATTAAACTTCAGAAGTATTTGTTTAGTTTAATTAAACTACGAAAGTATTTGTTTAGATGAATTTAACTACAAAAGTATTAGTTTAGCTGAATTAAACTACTAAAGTATTTGTTTAGCTGAATTTCACTACAAAAGTATTTGTTTAGTTGAATTTAGCTACAAAAGTATTTGTTTAGTTGAATTTAACTAGAAAAGTATTTTAGTTGAATTAAACTTAAAAGTATTTGTTCAGCTGAATTTAACTACAAAAGTATTTGTTTAGTTGAATTAAACTACAAAAGTATTTGTTTAGTTGAATTAAACTTCAAAAGTGTTTGTTTAGTTGAATTAAACTACAAAAGTATTTGTTTAGTTGAGTTAAACTACAAAAGTATGTGTTTAGTTGAATTAAGCTACAAAATTATTTGTTTAGTTGAATTAAACTACAAAAGTATGTGTTTAGTTGAATTAAACTACAAAATTATTTGTTTAGTTGAATAAGACTACAAAAGTATTTGTTTAGCTGAAGTAAACTACAAAAGTATTTGTTTAGTTGAATTAAGCTACAAAATTATTTGTTTAGTTGAATTAAACTAAAAGAGTATTTGTTTAGTAGAATTAAACTATTAAAGTATTTGTTAATTGAATTAAACTACAGAAGTATTAATTTTGTTATATTAAATTACAAAAGTCAAATCAAATTACAGAAGTACTTTGGTTAAATTAAACTACAAAATTACAGTTTTTTAAACTACAAAATATTTGTTTAGTTAATCTTCAAAAATATTTGTCTGTAGTTAAATTAAACTTCAAAAATATTTGTCTGTAGTTAAATTAAACTACAAAAATATTTGTCTGTAGTTTAATTTAACTATTTGTTTAGTTAAATTAAACAGCTCAAGTATTAGTTTAGTGAAATTGAGCAGCAAAAGTATTTATTTAGTTAAATTAAACTACAAATTTATTTGTTTAGTTAATTCTTGTTAACTTCCATTGCTCCATTTATAAAAAGCCCAAAAAACCTTCTGACACTCGACTCTCTAATTCCTCCAATATATATATATATATATATATATATATATATATATATATATATATATATATATATATATATATATATATATATATATATACATACATATACATATATATATATATATATATATATATATATATATATATATATATATATACTGTATATATATATATATCTGAAACAAAAAAATTAAACCTGACGTCTCTAATTCGTAAGGCAAATAAAAACACTCATGTTTACCTAAAATACATTTCCAAAGATCAAAAAGAACCACAAACAAATTTTTTACTGGACCCACTTGTTTGCCTAATTTTCCTAACGACTCCGACCTTTCTCCTTGTATAATGACTGGCCTATCCTAATGCTTAATGACTCTGACCTATCCAGTGCTTAATGACTCCGATCTTCCCTAATGCAATTTAAATTATTCATCGGTTTCAACAACATAGCCTAACTGCCTTTATCCAGCTCCACGTCAGGCTTCAAGTACTTTCTGAGCCTGTGAATGAATGGACATGGTCCCTGCCAAATTTTATTTACTAAACTATATTGAAAGTACATGAGCACCGGCCTTTGAACATTACAAATATGTACGGGATGAATCAAAATCCAACACCTCGGGCATTTGAATTTTATAACATACATACATACATACATACATGCATATATATATATATATATAATATATATATATATATATATATATATATATATATATATATATATATATATATATATATAATGTATGTATGTACGTATGTAGATATGCATATATAAATATATATACACATATATACATGTATGTGTATATACTGTGCATATACATACACACACATATATGTATGAATATATGTATATAATATAAATATATATATATATATATATATATATATATATATATATATATATATATATATATATATATATCAGAAAAGTAAAAAAGGAACTACCCTAACGTCCGCAGAAATGAATCGGTAAAGTAAATATGAGTCCAAATCCTTGAGGTCCGTGAAATCACGTTACAAAAATATTTTATCTGGACTCTAACTGAAAACACGGCGAACCAATTAGACCCGAAAAAATCAACAAAAGCGGAAAATACACCGAATACGAAAATTTCCAAACGTACATGGAAAAGAAAATTCGTTACAATTTTCTTGAAGTCGGCGACTTTCAAAACAAAACCTTACCTTTCGACTACCACGTCATAAGGACGAGAGTAATTTTAACGGCAAAAACACGAAGAACATTTGATATTTGTGCAGACCGATTGAAAAGCCAAGCATCCAGACTAACCTAAACTGTATAATGGTTAGTCATACCTCTACCAAAATCTGTTCCAGATACTTTCTCGGACCAAGCAGGAATTCCTGCTTACTGAGAAAATAGTTTCAGTATGACTAAAGTGAAACTTGACAGAGTGTCACACGAGCACGTTTTCCCAGCATTTCCCAGCATCTTGTAGCCAAATTTCACGAGATATAGAGGACACTGGTTCCAAACACTGACACCACTCGTGGTCCTGTTTGCACGACACCACCTTAACAAGCATAAGAGACCTGTATTTGACATCTGTTCAAAAAGAAATGCTGGCTACTTGGGTGCTAAATCTGGAGGTAAGATGCTACATGACGTCTGAAAGTACGTACTCGTATGAGAAGCAGTGAGAACCTTTGATCTTACCGGCTTTCGCTCTCTCCCAATCACTGAGGTCCTACCTGAAAAGAAAAAATGAAAAAAGAATGTTCAGCTTCGGAGAAGATAAAAAAAATCAAAGGTTAATTTTCGCTATGGTCTTACCTGAAGAGATAAAATGATGTCAAATTCGGAATCACGACATACAAAATCATATATTAAACTTCTTCATGTCTAAATATAAACCAGTTCAAGATCATCAGCAGCAGCATGATTAATAATAAAAAAAATTAATGAATAAATAAATGAATAATTCAAAAGGCTTAACCTATTGAAATTATGCAAACACCATTAACATTTCCTAGAAGATTCAGGCCGGGCATTCCTATCGGTCACGTTATAATCTGTACAAGGTGAACGATACGAATGACATTTATACAAGTTAAACTTACCTGTTGCGACGCTACTTAGTGGCATAAAATCAATCGATTAATAACCTGAATCTACCAAAGTAGTAGGTGGGATTGGCTGAATTCAGAGGATTCGAACCCCTCACACGGTGTTTCTAATTATGACTTCTTAAGTGTCAATGTCAAGAGCCAAATTATGACTTATTAAGTGTCGATGACCAGAGCCTAATTATGACTTATTAAGTGTCGATGTCCAGAGCCAAATTATGACTTATTAAGTGTCGATGTCCAGAGCCTAATTATGACTTATTAAGTGTCGATGTCCAGAGCCTAATTATGACTTATTAAGTGTCGATGTCCAGAGCCTAATTATGACTTATTAAGTGTCAATGTCCAGAGCCAAACTATGACTTATTAAGTGTCGATGTCCAGAGCCTAATTATGACTTATTAAGTGTCGATGTCCAGAGCCAAACTATGACTTATTAAGTGTCGATGCCCAGAGCCTAATTATGACTTATTAAGTGTCGATGTCCAGAGCCAAATTATGAATTATTAAGTGTCGATGTCCAGAGCCAAATTATGACTTATTAAGTGTCGATGTCCAGAGCCAAATTGTGGCTTATTAAGTTCCGATGCCCAGAGCCAAATTATGACTTATTAAGTGTCGATGTCCAGAGCCAAATTGTGGCTTATTAAGTTCCGATGTCCAGAGCCAAATTATGACTTATTAAGTGTCGATGTCCAGAGCCAAATTGTGGCTTATTAAGTTCCGATGTCCAGAGCCAAATTATGACTTATTAAGTGTCGATGTCCAGAGCCAAATTTTGACTTAACAAGTTTCGATGCCCAGAGCCAAATTCTGACTCAAGTGTCGATGTCCAGAGCTAAATCATGACTTATTAAGTTTCGATGTCCAGAGCCAGATTATGACTTTGTCCCGAGCCTAATTTTGACTTCAAGTATAATGGGAATGACAATTTTCCGATAATATATATATACACATATATATATATATGTGTGTATATATATATGTATATAATATATATATATATATATATATATATATATATATATATATATATATATATATATATATATATATATTGGCACTACTTCCATTTGTTGTTTCACATGTGAAAATTTTAACCTGTGAACACCAGCTCAGCATTCAGGGCTGAAGACGGTCAAAACAGGGAGTTGGAGAGGTTGGACTGAACGATAAAGAGGTCCACAAAATAAAAGAGACGAATTGTAAGGATCTGACGGTGGAACAGGGAGAGAACCCAACAGCTGCGCTTGGAAAAAATAGATAGAGAGGCTGGACAGCAAAAATGAAACATGAAAACGAGAATGGAAGTGAAGTTATGGACTAATAAGTGGGAACAGAGAGGGGCCGGAGGGCCACGGCAAACACCGAGTAATGCTTACAGTGCCCCACGTGAGGGGCACATGTCCATCAACATGCTGGGATTCCTATGAGGAGCTCAGCATGTTGATGAACTTGTGAGCTTTTGAATAATCAAAATAGTGTCATCAACGCTATACACCACAAATACAAAACGACAACTTGACAATTGCCACCAAATGCACGGCACATGGCCTGTGAATTTCAAAACTTTTGTGGTAATTGAAAACCAAGACAACATCCCGTTGTCCAAAACAAACAATAGGAAACTAAACTACAGAGTGAGAGAACATATTCAAAACATCCACCTGACATGACACACGTACGGCCCCACTGCTGAAAGCCTAACCATGTCCCTTGTCCAATGGAAGAAGTTACAAAAGATCTGCAAAAAAAAAAGCAACAATGATCTCACCAGAGACAAAAAAAAAAAAAATACGACGAAACACAAAGGATGATTGAACGGCAAAGCCATGACAGAATACACAATATCGAAGACAAAAAAATTAAAAAACAAATAAAAACATAGAACAACAAAAGCAATAAATTCTAATCAATGATATTGGCGTGTGCTATTTCGCGCCATTTGAGTCGAGAGCGTTACAAAGAAGTGGAAAGGGCGCGGGCGCGCCTCCGCGATTCAAAAGAGACGCGATGTTTTAATGGAACCTTTGATACATAGACAATAAAACAATGAAATACATCCTATGGATGCTGTGAATGGCATCGTCTACTCGTCAAAAGGAGAAAAACAAAAGGCTAAAAAAAAAAAGAACACTCACAAACCATCTCCCTACACAAACTGGGGAAAAAATAAAGTCTTGGATACACATAAGCATTTATTTCAGTATCAATTAATTATCCCTGTTCCTTAGTCCACCCTTCCTTAAACTACCACTGATATCCAACAAAACTATTTCAGAGATCTTGCTGATAGACAGGTAGGTAATAAAAATACAACGGTTCAATATATAATCTCGTCACACTTATTAAAGTAATAACGTCATTTTCCATGCATGAAAAAATTCACTGACATCAAATCATGCAAGTAACGTTATTTCTTGAAATTAAGTGATATTCACGGCAAAAAAAATCCAGCATAGTCTAAAGCGGTAGTTCCTAATCCCTGGGTGGCTAATATTTTGTGAATTATTATTATTATTATTATTATTATTATTATTATTATTATTATTATTATTATTATTTCGTCTGAAGCGTGCCGGCTTTGTCCGCACTTTTTTTCTGTTCACACTTTTTCTGTCAGCCCTCAGATTTTAAAAACTACTGAGGCTAGAGGGCTGTAAATTGTATGCTGATCATCCACCTTCCAACAATCAAACATGCCAAATTGCAGCCCTCTAGCCTCAGTTGTTTTTATTTTATTTAGGGTTGTTTTTATTTTATTTAAGGTTAGTTTGACATAGTCGTGCCTCTGGCAACGATATAGGATAGGCCACCACAGGGCGTGGTTAAAGTTTTATGGGCCACGGCTTATACAACATTATGTCGAGACCAACGAACGATAGATCTATTTTCGATGGCCTTGATTATACGTTGTAGCGGTTGTACAGAAAACTCGATTGCGCCGAAGAAACTTCGGCCCATTTTTTACTTGTTTTACAAAGCGAGATTTCATTACAGAAACTCCGATATTCTATTTTGCCTGGCGAAGATGAAAACGTTTTCCGCATCCAACAACCAATTAAAACATCTAATTTTCACTTGCAATGGTTAAACAGCACGGAAATTTTTATTTAATGGAAGTTTGCTTGTGACAGAAGGACGGATAATTATAAGGTTAGGTAGGTTCTTCGTTGGAGGGGTGGGTAGAACTGTCGCCTAGCACGCTGCTGGCCCAGAGTTCGACTCTCCTACCAGCTAATGAAGAATTAGAGGAATTTATTTCCGGTGACAGAAATTCATTTCTCGTCATAATGTGGTTCGGATCCCACAATAGGCTGTAGGTCCCGCTGCTAGGTAACCAGTTGGTTCTTAGCCACGTAAAATAAATCTAATCCATCGGGCCAGCCCTCTCTAGGAAAGCTGTCAATCAGCTCAGTGGTCTGGTTAAACTAAGATACATTTAACTTATAAGGTTAGGTTCTGTTCTACATCTAGAAGACTCGTTTTCTCGGTGGAAACATGTACTCCTCTCTAAGTCTGCGTGTGCATTTGATAAATATTTGATGTGAAGATAAGTGGTCGTCCATTTAGCCTTGCCTGAATATTTAGAACATCTTTTGATCAATGTCTTTTATGTTTTAGTTGAAGACACTTGCGTTTTAGGAATACATACCCACTGCTGTTGAAACGGCATTGCTTTTAGTTTTCTGTAAAAGAAAACTATTGTGCCGGCTTTGTCTGTCCGTCCGCACTTTATTCTGTCCGCACTTTTTCTATCCGCCCTCAGGTCTTAAAGCTACTGAGGCTAGAGCGCTGCAAGTTGGTATGTTGATCATCCACCCTCCAATCATCAAACATACCAAATTGAAGCCCTCCAGCCACAGTAGTTTTTTATTTTATTTAAGGTTAAAGTTAGTCATAATCATGCTTCTGGCAACGATACAGGATAGGCCACCACCGGGCCGTGGTTGAAGTTTCATGGGCCGCGGCTCATACAGCATTATACTGAGACCACCGAAAGACAGATCTATTTTCGGTGGCCTTGATTATACGCTGTAGCAGCTGTACAGGAAACTCGATTGCGCCGAAGACACTTCGGCGCATTTTTCACTTATGTTTAAAGCGCAATCATTTGTAACCTGCTTTCTCACATCGTGAAAATGACACTCTCCAGAAAAATGTCGCAATCCACTGAGGGATGGACAAATATCAAACATTCCCGCATGACTCACTGTATAACATTAAACAGATATTATTTACATAAAACTAAATCAATGTAAGTGACTCAATCATTCAATGTATTTTATACGCAGTTGCTCTGAAGTGAACGGCAACCATAAAATATTATTACGTTACGTAAAGCTGCGCGGTTTCCTTTACTTGAGTTAGTTATGACAGATTCATATATGGTTCCCCCACCAGTTATATCGTACCAAGGTAAGCTATAAAAATTACCCAAGGCGTTTTCATGAAACCCGTACAGTGAAATTCAAAATACATATGTAGATTTCTTCAATCAATCGTTTAAATCCTCTCACCAACTAGAATTAATCAGCAAATTATGAAAACAAATTTTAATTAATAATATCTTTCTAAAGGGGTTCTATTACTCCAACGTGGTTTCCATTCAAATTTATATTACCGAAACTTTCTATGGACGGGAGCATAAAAGACTTTCATTACCTAATCTTGCAACATCATTTGCATTTAGCAATACCGCAAGGAGCAAAAAACTGAGGTCCCAATTACGCGACTGAGTGACATCATCTTATCATACGTAAGTGAAAACTGAAGGCTTCATTTACTGTTAAGATGACGTCACTCAGTCGCATATATATATAAATTTATATAAATATATGTATGTATATATATATATATATATATATATATATATATATATATATATATATCTTATACAAACATATGTACAGTATATGTATATATATATATATATATATATATATATATATATATATATATATATATATATATATATATATATATATATATATATATATATATATATATATATATATATATATATATATATATATACACTGCACTGTACATGTGTATAAGATATATTATATATATATATGTATATATATATATATATATATATGTGTGTGTGTGTGTGTGTATATATATATATATATATATATATATACATATATTACTAGTAACTTAATGCACCCGCAAGTGAGTGCATGCCAACTATTGCCGGAAACGCTCTTAGGCGATACTGCCTTCACACACATTCACTTTCAGTATGAGTGAATGCGTCCATCGAGCATCATTGCCCATGGAGGGCGCGCAACATGAGCCGCCACAGCAGGATCGAATGGTTGTCATTGCCCCTCTTCCCAATCGACGAGGCTTCTTTTCAAATTCATCCAGACTCTTCAATCATCGTCCAGACTCTTCATTCATCATGTAGAATCTTTATTCATATCCAAGGGGATTGGTCGTTCCTGCCTACCTCTATTTAATCATTTGTATAATCTGTGGAAACTTTGTGGAATGCCTCCCCTAGATTTGACCACTTACATCACATTCTCTCTCTCTCTCTCTCTCTCTCTCTCTCTCTCTCTCTCTCTCTCTCTCTCTCTCTCTCTCTCTCTCTCTCTCTCCCTAACCAGATCTGGCCAATTGACCATGCAATAATTTTCATATTTTCCGCATCAAAACTTCTTTTTCTATTACAATAACTGGCACGGCAACAGCTGTTTCATTTCCACGGTTATTTTTTTTCCGGTGCATTTGTTTATTCAAGCAGGATTAAAACGTTCGCTTCTCCCACTGCAATTTGGCTTATTTTTTTATTTCATTTAACTCCCTCCGCTGTCAGTATGGGACTGTAGCTTAGTGTCTTCATCATGCAGTTCTACTGTGCTGCTTTGTTTGAGCACTTGTTTCCCCATCATTTTATCAGTTCGCTTAATTACCTATTTATTCACTTATTCATTAGTACATATACTTACGAGCTTAAATATTTGTTTTTGTTTCAATACTATACTAATAGTACCTACGTATCTTCAACCTATTTAATTTTATTTCTCTATCTGTCTATTCAATTAATAGCGGTTACAGTTATGAAATAAATCAAAGTTGAAGGGAAACTGACAATTGCATACTGTATACAACACCGTAGAATGCGTTCATAAGAAAAAGAATAAGGACAGAAAATCTGCTAAACACGCACAGCTATACATCAACATCTGTAGATCAAGAGATGCAAAAAAAGAGAGAGAATACAAGAAACAAAACACAGGGAAAGCACAAAAAAGCAACAGGGACAAAATTTCCTGTCACATTTTTTAATTGCTTTAGCACTTCGTATATGAGAGAGAGAGAGAGAGAGAGAGAGAGAGAGAGAGTTTGGGATGACGGGGGAAGGTTGTAAGCCTTAGAATTAATATATGAATAAGAAGCTAAAACCTTCCTCTTTCCGCCAAAACTACTCCGCGCTATATATTTTTGAATCACACGTTCTAAAGCTAATTTCTACAATAAACCTTCACACAAGGCTCATTAGTAATGCGTCGAACCTCGTAAGTGCACACCGCCATTCCACTCTACCTTATACACACTCTCGTTTCTAGAGTTTCAAAATGGCCATCCGTTCCAAAACTCTTCCACACTATCCCAGCACTTCCTACCTCTCCATCACACGTTTGAAATATAAAATCTTTCTAAGTTCAGTAATGTCTTCAAGTCTCACCTAATGACTGACGATTTCAAAAACTGATCCACACTTTCGCCTAACCTAAACTTACCTTCTAATTCATCTTCACACTCCTCGCCCTTTCAGTTCATCTTTATGCAAAAATATGCTGTGCAAAGAATCCAGCTCAGTGGCTTAAGCTCTTTTACTCCCACTTTGGCTTCTTAGGATACCTGTTCCCTTTCAAATCTTTTGCTTACAATCTACTTCTTCCCTGATTTCATCAATCAGTTTATCTAGTTATCTCTGTGTATATATAATTATATATATAATATACATATATATATATATTATATATATTTATATATGTGTATGTGTGTGTGTTTGCGTGTGTGTAATTAACACGTTTAGTTCTCTAAGCCGATTTGCTTGGAAAACATGACATGAGATGTTTGTATTAAATGAGACTCTCGACCAGTATTGCTCAGTACGACTCATTCAGGGAATTTTTACACTATGGTTTTATAAATTACGTATAATTATTGAGCGCGGAACTCTCTCTCTCTCTCTCTCTCTCTCTCTCTCTCTCTCTCTCTCTCTCTCTCTCTCTCTTAAACACACACACAGCGCTCAAATAAATAAATATATATATATATATATATATATATATATATATATATATATATATATATATATATATACTCATATATATATATATATATATATATATATTTATATATATATATATATATATATATATATATATATATATATATATATATATATATATATATATATGTATATATATATAATATATATATATATATGTATGTAAGTGAAAAAGAGATAGAGAGAGAGAGATTAGGTCAGCGCTCAGTAATTATACAAAATCATATATATAAATATATATATATATATATATATATATATATATATATATATATATTTAAAACAATAAAAATCTCCTGAAAGAGTAGAAATGAGTGACCCAGCTTATTTTATTTTCTTGAGTTTCTAAGAATCAGCCAAGGATTATTAAAACAACTGATTACGAAGGGTCTCTATTAAGACAAATATCCCTGTTCATCATTTCCTAGCTAATCCGCCAACCTACAGAACCCACGTCTGAATCCTAGAAAATTAAAATCTGAAAATCTTCATTTGTTGAGAATTTTCTAAAAATAAAGAGATTAATTTTTCTTTGGCTGTTAATCTATATTTTACAAGAACCGTCCAGTGAAAAATATTTGAAGATATAACAGTAGACACTGTCACTGTTGATATCAGGGAGCTAAGGCCTTGAAAATGGCGAATCATTAAAACTTGTAACGACACAGACAGACAGACAGACGGAAAATAACTGATAAATGGTTCAAACCCGGTGGGAACAACGACTATGTCGTCCAGGACCTCTCATTCTTAATTAGGGAGGTGGTATGAATTTTGACGAATCGACCATATCTGTTAATCTACTCTCTCTCTCTCTCTCTCTCTCTCTCCCTCTCTCTCTCTCTCTCTCTCTCTCTCTCTCTCTCTCTCTCTCTCTCTCTCTCTCTCTCTATGCAAAATAGGTTCAAGAGAACATTCCCAAATCCTTCCATCCTCAATGAGTGCGCTGCTGAGAGAGAGAGAGAGAGAGAGAGAGAGAGAGAGAGAGAGAGAGAGAGAGAGAGAGAGAGAGAGAGAGCAGTAATCATATAGTTCGATGATATGATATATTTCACGACGTTCAAAGCAGCCTAAATCGGAAACGAATTCGGTTATGATAAAGGAAATAGAAAACAGACTTTTCTGCCTTATCAAAACAAACGCCAATGAACTTTAAAAGTGCATAATGTAAAGAGTTAAAAGGCGATATCCACAGACAGGCAAACACAGCCTAGGTGCCCATTTATTGTTATTATTCATCTGCAAGCACTCTTTGAATAACAATTAGTTACAGTCATATCAAAATTATTCGTAAACATTTCAACATCATTTTAAGATGATTTTCGACGCGTTATAAATAATCGAAGTTAATCCTGACCTTTCCCCAATCTATGCCGACAAGCTTAAGTGTTTCTCGGAAATAATTTTTTCTTACCACTCTTTCTACAGGTATTACTTGAAACTTTTTAAAAGAAAAAATCACAAACTCGAAACACTCTAGACTAAAATCTTACAGTATCGAGACTCTCTAGACTGAAACCTTACAGTATCGAGACTCTCTAGACTGAAATCTTACAATATCGAGACTCTCTAGACTGAAATCTTACGGCATCGAGACTCTCTAGACTGAAATCTTACAGTATCGAGACTCTCTAGACTGAAATCTTACGGTATCGAGACTCTCTAGACTGAAATCTTACAGTATCGAGACTCTCTAAACTGACATCTTACGGTATCGAGACTCTCTAGACTGAAATCTTACAGTATCGAGATTCTCTAGACTGAAACCTTACAGCATCGGGACTCTCTAGGCTGAAATCTTACAACATCGAGACTCTCTAGACTGAAACCTTACAGTATCGAGCCTCTCTAGACTGAAATCTTAAAATATCGAGCCTCTCTAGACTGAAATCTTACAGCATCGAGCCTCTATAGACTGAAACCTTACAGTATCGAGACCCTCTAGAATGAAATCTTACAATATCGAGACTCTCTAGACTGAAATCTTAAAATATCGAGCCTCTCTAGACTGAAATCTTACAGCATCGAGACTCTCTAGACTGAAACCTTACAGTATCGAGACTCTCTAGAATGAAATCTTACAATATCGAGACTCTCTAGACTGAAATCTTACAGTATCGAGACTCTCTAGACTGAAATCTTACAGTATCGAGACTCTCTAAACTGAAATCTTACAGCATCGAGACCCCTCTAGACTGAAATCTTACAGTACCGAGACTCTCTAGACTGAAATCTTACAGCATCGAGACTCTCTAGACTGAAATCTTACAGTATCGAGACTCTCTAGACTGAAATCTTACGGTATCGAGACTCTTTAGACTGAAATCTTACAGTATCGAGACTCTCTAGACTGAAACCTTACAGCATCGAGACTCTCTAGGCTGGAATCTTACAATATCGAGACTCTCTAGACTGAAATCTTACAGTATCGAGACTCTCTAGACTGAAATCTTATAGCATCGAGACCCTCTAGACTGAAATCTTACAGTATCGAGACTCTCTAGACTGAAATCTTACAGACTAAAATCTCACGATACTGAAACCTTTCTGTGAAAAGCATACAATACGAGACTCTTTAAAAGGATGAACTAACGATCTGAAGAAGCTTTAGAGGATAAAATGAGGATATTGTGGCTCTTTCCAGGAAAAGCTTCCTAGACTTTAACTTCTTTTGTGTCAAATGGAAAAGAATGAGATATCTGGCGATAAAAAAAAAACATGAGATTCAAACACCTCTATCGAGAACAGATTTGTGTCCCTGAGAAGCTTCTATCGAGGAAAACTTGTGACAGTGAGACGCCTCTATCCAGGAAAAACTTGTGAGATTGAGACGCCACTATCGAAGAAAAACTTGTGACACTGAGACGCCGCTATCGAGGAAAACTTGTGACTATGAGACGCCTCTATCGCGCAAAAACTTATGACATTGAAACACCTCTATCGATGAAAAACTTGTGACACTGAGACGCTTCTATCGAGGAAAAACTTGTGACATTGAGACACCTCTATCGAAGAAAAACTTGTGACACTGAGACGCCTCTATCCAGGAAAAACTTGTGACACTGAGACGCCTCTACCCAGGAAAAACTTGTGACACTGAGATGCCTCTATCCAGGAAGAACTTGTAACACTGAGACGCCCCTATCCAGGAAAAACTTGTGACAACGAGACTCCTCTATCCAGGAAAAACTTGTGACACTGAGGCGCCTCTATCAAAGAAAAACTTGTAACCCTGAGACGCCTCTATCGAGGAAAAGCTTGACACTGAGACGCCTCTATCAAGGAAAAGCTTGTGACACTGAGACGCCTCTATCCAGGAAAAACTTGTGACACTGAAACACCTATCGAGGAAAAACTTGTGACAATGAGACACCTCTATCGAAGAAAAACTTGTGACACAAAGACGCCTCTATCCAGGAAAAACTTGTGACACTGAGACACCTCTATCCAGGAAAAACTTGTGACACTGAGACGCCTCTATCCAGGAAAAACTTGTGACACTGAGGTGCCTCTATCGAAGAAAAACTTGTAACACTGAGACGCCTCTATCGAGGAAAAGCTTGACACTGAGACGCCTCTATCCAGGAAAAACTTGTGACACTGAGACGTCTCTATCCAGGAAAAACTTGTGACACTGAGACGCTTCTATCAAGGAAAAACTTGTGACACTGAGACGTCTCTATCGAAGAAAAACTTGTGACACTGATATGCCTCTATCCAGGAAAAACTTGTGACAATGAGACGCCTCTATCCAGGAAAAACTTGTGACACTGAGGCGCCTCTATCGAAGAAAAACTTGTAACACTGAGACGCCTCTATCGAGGAAAAGCTTGACACTGAGACACCTCTATCCAGGAAAAACTTCTGACACTGAGACGCCTCTATCCAGGAAAAACTTGTGACACTGAGACGCTTCCATCGAGGAAAAACTTGTGACACTGAGACACCTCTATCGAAGAAAAACTTGTGACACTGAGACGCCTCTATCCAGGAAAAACTTGTGACACTGAGACGCCTCTATCCAGGAAAAACTTGTGACAATGAGACGCCTCTATCCAGGAAAAACTTGTGACACTGAGGCGCCTCTATCGAAGAAAAACTTGTAACACTGAGACGCCTCTATCCAGGAAAAGCTTGACACTGAGACGCCTCTATCCAGGAAAAGCTTGACACTGAGACGCCTCTATCCAGGAAAAATTTGTGACACTGAGACACTTCTATCGAGGAAAAACTTGTGACACTGAGACACCTCTATCGAAGAAAAACTTGTGACACTGAGACGCCTCTATCCAGTAAAAACTTGTGACACTGAGACGCCTCTATCCAGGAAAAACTTGTGACACTGAGACGCCTCTATCCAGGAAGAACTTGTAACACTGAGATGCCCCTATCCAGGGAAAACTTGTGACACTGAGACGCCTCTATCCAGGAAAAACTTGTGACACTGAGGCGCCTCTATCGAAGAAAAACTTGTAACACTGAGACGCTTCTATCGAGGAAAAGCTTGACACTGAGACGCCTCTATCCAGGAAAAACTTGTGACACTGAAGCGCCTCTATCGAAGAAAAACTTGTGACACTGAGACGCCTCTATCGAGGAAAAACTTGTGGCAGTGAGACGTCTCTATCGAGGAAAAACTTGCGCGACTGAGATACTCGGAAACTGAGACAATTCTTTCGAGAAAATTTCACGAGACGCACAAAACCCTTTAGAAGCAAAACTTTCGAGGCAGGGCGCCATTTGTAATAACTCCACGGCACACACTCGGGAAGAAGAAGAAGAAGAAGAAGGTGAAGAAGGAGAAGAAGAAGAGGAAGAAGGAGAAGAAGGAGAATAATAAGAATAAAAAGAACAGCTCCGGTCGCCTAACTAATAAACGAGAAGACCTCCTCGTAACTTCCGACCGCCTCCGAAGGCAAAAAAAAAGCAATATCTTAAGCAAGCTCTTGGACCGCGCCAGCACTATCAATTCTCATGGGAGCTGACGGACTCGTTTTGTCGGAGGGAAAGAGCTCCAATGCAACACAGGCCAACGGAACAGAGTCAAAGGCAGCCATATGTACCAAATGTTTATAGAATAGAATAGAATATGGAATTTAGAACAAAAGCCAAGCGCTGGGACCTATGAGGTCATTCTGAGCTGAAAAAGAAACTGACAGCAAAAAGGTTTTAAAGGTGTAACAGGAGGAAAACCTCGCAGTTGCACTATGAATCAATTATTAGGAGAAGATAGAAATTTAGATGGAAGAAAGAGAATGTGAACGGAGGTACAGTAAAAGGGATGAAAGGTGTTCCAGCTAGGGGCCAAAGGGGCGCTGTAAAGAACCTTAAGTAATGCCTACGGTGCACCGTATCAAGTGCGCTGACGTCACTACCCATCTACGGGGCCAAATGTTTATTGTTCATGCGTTTTAATTTCTCCTTAAATATAGAGACTTGTCGAAACAAATTATTCAAAACGTAGAAATATATAAGAAAATATTCTATATCTAATGCGTTTCATGCTACAAACATAGAGACGTAAAAAAAATTGAAAAGATATACACAAAAATTCCTTGATGCACTTCTTCGAATGAATAAAATATGATTTAATCAATCATTGCGTATTTATAACTGCTACGTAATTTTATTTACGTTTGGAATGTCATTGAAACAATTACCTGACATGAAAAATTGAGAAAAATAAAGAATTTTCACAGAGCGAAAGGAAAAAAATAAGAAACATATAAAAGCATAAGTATGGGGAAAAAATTTTTGTATATATTTTACAGCGTATATCAATCCCCAACTTTCTCTTTCTACTCTCCATACGAATTCTTTATTTCAGATTAATGATGGCAATTTGAGCTACGAATCCCTATCACCATTTCGGGCGCTAAGATTAGGCTCCTCGTACTTCTGAAGGAATCACACACAACAACATAAGGTTTGAGGGAGTCGAGAAGTTAGGAGTCACCATAACTTTTATTGTGCCTCTGTTTATTTCATGGTTTGTAAATCTGTAAAACAAATAGTTTACGCTCTCTTGTTCTCCTTGCTGATCCTCTTCTGTTTATATTTCTCCCAAATTCTTAAACAGTTTACTTCATATTTTACTTATCTATTTGACATATACATACATACACATACATACGTAAATACATAAATACAAATATACTCACATCTCTCTCTCTCTCTCTCTCTCTCTCTCTCTCTCTGTCTATATATATATATATATATATATATATATATATATATATATATATATATATATATATATATATATATAAAAATGAAAAGATAAACAGTAATTAGACACAGCAAAACTGGAAGTTAATGAAGATAGGTTCGGATTAACTCAGATTTTTTCATCGGAAAATTGATTTCTGATATTAATTACAGCTCGGGTCATCGAAAGTTCGACACTGAGTTACAACAAAGGCTTGACAAACTCATAATAATAATAACAATTATTATTATTATTATTATTATTATTATTATTATTATTATTATCATTATTATTATTATTATCATTATTATTATTATTATTATTATTATTATTATTATTATTATTATTATTCCCACGACGACCTTTCAAAAATATTTTCGATTAAAACTGCAAACGAATTCTCAAAATACTGCCTAGTAACAACTGCTTAAGATTAGGAGACCAAAATGGGCACAGTCTTAGAAAATAGAAGAAGAAGAAGAAGAAGAAGAAGAAGAAGAAGAAGAAGAAGAAGAAGAAGAGGAAGAAGAAGAAGAAGCAAATACAAGTCACGCTTTTAAGTGCATCTTACAAAAATCGGTGAATTATTAGTGATAGCCCTAACCATTGCTTCATATGATTATCCAGCATTGGCCAAAGATTCGTTCTCCACTTACGGCCAATGACTTGTTTTCAATACTGCTTGTTATACGTATGCAACAAAATTGAGACGTGTGCTTATGAAGTATTTTACTGTAGTCTGGACGCACCATTAAGGTCCTATAAAAACTAAAAAATGAAAAAGCACGTGGCATAATCTTAAGCTCTGGGAATTTCTTCATTACAAATCCAACAGAAATGGAATATTACATGTATAAAAAAATTGTATTTATAAAAGGGTTCATTTAGCCAAGTTTCCACTCACTTGATGGAGAAGTCGGTGTAAACTTAATCGCCAATGAATAACGTCTTATTCAGAACTTCAAATCCAAGATGGCGGATCACCCAGTGACTGACAGGCGATGTTCACTGGAGTTAGCCGATGATCTCAAAGTATCTCAAGCCTACTACAGCTGGATAGTGGAACTATACACTTCCTGGAACCATAAACAAGCTTCTTCACCATACGTGGCAAAAAGTAACCAAAAAATTGATAAAACTAAATTCGTTCTGATATGACCTCGCCTTCATAAACGCAAGTGACTCCGACCGTACACTAACTCATAAAAAGTGATTCCTTGGAGCAAACTTTGGCGACAATGTGCTACAAGACAATAGGACAGTGAGTATAAAGGTTCAGAGAGGTAGAATGACTTCGATTACGCATGATTACGTTTAATCTCTCCCTGGCATTAAAGATAATGCCTGAAATTACAATTTTTTTCAAAATTACTCAATTGGCAAATGAGCAACGAAAGCCCTTGTACTGTACTGACACAAAATGAATGAAAGACATGTGTTATTTGGCGTCCCAATTTCCAGGGTCACTGACGCTGGTATTCACAACAAACAAAAGTGAGAGAGAGAGAGAGAGAGAGAGAGAGAGAGAGAGAGAGAGAGAGACAGAGAGAGAGAGAGAGAGAGAGAGAGAGCCAAAATTACGTAAGAGTTCACTTCATCACTAAAATGCAATAGAAAACGGACAGAAGTGCCGTAAGAGTAAGTATAGAAGAAGGAGAGAGAGAGAGAGAGAGAGAGAGAGAGAGAGAGAGAGAGAGAGAGAGAGAGAGAGAGAACTCCTCAGGCTATTCACAAGTTTTTTTTTTCTATATTCCAACTGAATGAAAAAGAGAAAATATTTGTCTTTCAGAGAATACGGATTCAAAGCAGGTCGTGGAAGGAAGGCCATTTGAAAAGACTTTTCCAACTTTGCCACCACTTTCCCAAAGACCTCTTCTTTATTACTGCTGTGTAAACAGCACTCAATAAAAGGGACCTTCGCCTCCTTCCCATAACTACGTTCGTGGGATAAAAGGCAAAGGAAACAAACTCAATCATTCATAAGCATATTATACACGTTTACGTCTGTGTTAGGGGTGGGGGGGAAGTTCTTCTCCCCTCCCCCCCCTTTAACCATTTCGACAGTTGTAAAGTTTGCTGATGGCGTGCAGGTCTTCTTTCCTTCATTAAACCCTCAGCTGAAAACCCTAATGGACAGAGGCGACAGACTATAAATCCAAAAAGGCTCCAAAGGGAAATCAGCCTGACGAGAGGGACAAGTTATAGGAAAAGGTGGTAAATAAATAAATATGGGGAAAGAGTAAATAAAACCGATACACCTGACACTCAGGAGACGTCAGCAGAGAGCAGGAAAGAATTTGTTCCCCGCTTAAATATTTGGAGATCAGAAGATCCCACAACTGCACTAGGCAAACTATTCCACATTTTAATTGTAGCCAAGATAAAACTCCAAGAAAACTCAAGTTATGACAGGTGTGCCAATAGCCATTTGTGTGCCATTACGAATGACGTGAAAACACAGACTACAAAAAAAATAACAATAGATAAATGCAAAAAAAGGTGTAAATATCAAATCTCATAACCACATTCCTGTTTCCACCTGTCCATGCAATGAAAAATGTACGTCCCGAAAAGGGGACTGATAGACTGGCCCATTTAGCCAAGGAAGGCAAATAAAAATTATAATCACTAGAGAGTATTATGACGAGGCTGCGAGTAAGAGGCAGAGTCAAGGTGTATTCTGATTTATTGACACTTGTTTTTGATTGAGCTGGCTTTATGCCAACACGGGCTCTTGGTCATAGACCAGCCCGCAAATGTTGTTTTTGACTAAGCTGGCTTTATGCCAGCACGGGATCTTGCTCATAGAGCAGCCCGTAAATGTTGCTGTTTTTTATTAAGCTGGCTTTATGCCAGCACGGGCTCTTGCTCATAGAGCAGCCCGTAAATGTTGTTGTTGTTTTTTTATTAAGCTGGCTTTATGCCAGCACGGGATCTTGCTAATAGAGCAGCCCGTAAATGTTGTTGTTTTGTATTAAGCTGGCTTTATGCCAGCACGGGCTCTTGCTCATAGAGCAGCCCGTAAATGTTGTTGTTGTTTTTTATTAAGCTGGCTTTATGCCAGCACGGGCTCTTGCTCATAGAGCAGCCAGTAAATGTTGTTGTTGTTTTTTTATTAAGCTGGCTTTATGCCAGCACGGGCTCTTGCTCATAGAGCAGCCCGTTAATGTTGTTGTTTTGTATTAAGCTGGCTTTATGCCAGCACGGGCTCTTGCTCATAGAGCAGCCCGTAAATGTTGTTGTCTTGTATTAAGATGGTTTTATGACAGAACGGGCTCTTGCTCATAGAGCAGCCCGTAAACCCTTAAATAAAATCCCGGACAGGTCAAGTACTCTTGCGAGCGTTACAGTAGCATCTGACATTAGGGAAAAACAGAGAGATATCTACAGTATATGCAGCCAGATGTGTTTTCTCACACCTGGAAAATTGGTTAACAATTCTAAATACAAACTGGAAAGAGAGTTCAATACATATGGTTGGAAAGCTTGCAATGTCACAAGCGTTCGTAATTACAGTTCTAAAAATGTCATGAAGTAGCTTCTGAAAAATATGTAAAGGAGCGTTTGAATCAGGAGCGCTGGATCTGTGTTTCTTGAGAGTACTCGGTGCGTCACGCGGATTATTATTTATTATTATTATTATTATTATTATTATTATTATTATTATTATTATTATTATTATTATTATTATATATATATATATATATATTTTTTTTTTTTTTTTAAGCGAGGATGCCCTGAGGATCCCGGCGACCGATCGGAGCCTCATAGTATAACCTTGACTGAAATTCCTTCGACACAAAAAAAAAAGAAAAAAAAGCTCGCGAGTGACTATTGTCACTGCGTTGATATCAGTCAACCTTCAATTGCGCTGCTCACTGAATGCAATTTTCCATCTGCTTTGGAATCCTCTTTCCGTTTCCGTTTTTCCATAATCACAATCTTCAGAATTAATTCCACTTTTTTCTCTTCCACCTCTCTTTTTCTTGTTCTTCTCTTTCTTGTTTTTATCCCTTCTTATTCTTCGTGAGTGGGTTAGATAAATGTAAGATATTTGGTCTTCCGTCTTACTGACCTTTGCATCAAAAAAAAAAAAAATAAAAATACATAAACGTTTCCCTCTTTAAGCCTGCACCTATTTGCCTGGGCTTGGTGAGCCTCTATGCAAACTACTTAGCTAAATAAGAAGGGGAATATCTGCTTTAAAGTGCCTCCCCAACCAACATGTTTTCGAAAGCAAGGAGAAGTCTGGCAATCAGGGAGGATTGGGAGAACCGCTTGGAAAGGAGATTGGAAGATAAAGGGTCTTCAAACGCGCATAGCCAGCTATTATCCCGACAAAATGGGGACTTTAGAAATTCCAAAGGATCCTAAAGGGATAACTTCATGCAAAATTTAGATTATTTTTCACTAAATGGGAACTTGGGGGAAAATAGAGTATTTAAGAGATGGAAAATGGACATGACCAACGGGAATTCCTGTAATGGAAACAGACATACTTACAAAAAATGCAAATTAAGTTAGGCGCCGGATGCTTAATTTTGCTGCTTCCCAGTTGTGTATTTAAATTACCTGAAGAAGTTGGTTATCATTGTAATCAAAACAGTTCTTTTTGAACAGCTGTGCGTGGTTTTATTTTGCTTGGCTTTGATATAAATTTCCACGATGGGCGTGTTCACTTGCTTCCGTGATATCTAAACTCGCTTTTATGAAAGAGACATTCTTACCAAGTTTTTCTTGCATATTTGTCTTTTTGAGCAAATGCGCTTGTTTTTTACGTCAATGGCCTTGGTTACTACAACGGTAGTATATATAATACAAAGATGCAATTTAATTATAATTGCAAAAGGAAGCCTTAACGGATTATGCCAAGTCCAGTCGCAGTCAGAAGAAAACTTAGGAACTGAAATTTTCGAACATTTCTAAAACATGACTAAAAATAGGAAAGATAAAATGTAATCAACGACACTTTCCCACCACCAGAGCAAAATTTCCACGGCCAATAACGCATACGTAGAATTCACCTGGTAGGAACACTGTTTTCATTGTCATTTAAGACTAATAACAAGTAAAAAATGCGCCGAAGTTTCCTCGGTGCAATCGAGTTTTCTGCACATCGTAAAACCAAGGCCACCGAAAATAGATCTATCTTTCGGTGGTTTCGGTAAAATGGTGTATGAGCCGTGACCCATGAAACTTTAACCACCCGGTGGTGGCCTGGCCTAAATCGTTGCCAGACGCACGCTTATGGCTAACTTTAACGTTAAATAAAATAAAAACTACTGAGGTTAGATGGCTGCAATTTGGTATGTTTAATGATTAGAGGGTGGATGATCAACATAACAATTTGCAGCCCTCTAGCCACAGTAGTTTTTAAGATCTGAGGGCGGACAGAAAAAGCGCGGACAGAATAAAATGCAGACGGACAGACAAAGCCGGCACAATAGTTTTCTTTCCAGAAAACTAAAAACGTAGGAATAATTACATTTAAGGATGACGCTCCACGTGGAAAATTTTTTTTAACTTACGTAACGTAATTTTTGAAGGTTTCAGTCAATAAGAAGCCGTTCATCATTGCTTTAATTTATGTTGTTATTGATCTTGGTATATATTCAAGTTTGTAGATCTGCCTCTAATAATTTGTTATTTATTCTAGTTAGCTTCGCCTTTTCGCCCCTTTCTAGATAAAAATGCCTGTTCACTTGATGTTTTTGTTCCTTTTAAAAATAATAATAATAATAATAATAATAATAATAATAATAATAATAATAATAATAATAATAATAGTGCTGCTTTCCTTTTGTGCTTGTTCAGTTGGAGTGTTTGGTTATTTCTTAATAATAATAATAATAATAATAATAATAATAATAATAATAATAATAATAATAATAATAATAATAATAATAATAATAATAATATTATAGTTTTTGTTAAACAAAATTGCAGTTTCAACAGCATCTATGTTATATAGTAAACGCTCACTTCGTCTTATCAGTTGCTTTTCTTGCGCTGGAATGGTTGCGAGCAATTGCCCAATATTCATTTCCGGTGGTATAGTGATGTGTACGAGGTAGCTCTCGTGGGGTGTCGACTACTTTCACCCTTCTGATGCTAGTCGACACCCCACGAGAGCTACCTCCTACACATCACTATACCACCGGAAATGAATACCACCGGAAATGAATATTGGGCAATATTCATTTCCGGTGGTATTGTGATCTGTAGGAGGTAGCTCTCGTGGGGTGTCGACTACTTTCACCCTTCTGATGCTAGTCAACACCCCACGAGAGCTACCTCGTACACATCACTAAACCACCGGGAATGAATATTGGGCAATATTCATTTCCGGTGGTATAGTGATGTGTAGGAGGTAGCTCTCATGGGGTGTCGACTACTTTCACCCTTCTGATGCTAGTCGACACCCCACGAGAGCTACCTCGTACACATCACTATACCACCGGAAATGAATATTGCCCAATATTCATTTCCGGTGGTATAGTGATGTGTAGGAGGTAGCTCTCGTGGGGTGTCGACTACTTTCACCCTTCTGATGCTAGTCGACACTTCACGAGCTACCTCCTACACATCACTATACCACCGGAAATGAATATTGCCCAATATTAATTTCCGGTGGTATAGTGATGTGTACGAGGTAGCTCTCGTGGGGTGTCGACTACTTTCACCCTTCTGATGCTAGTCGACACCCCACGAGAGCTACCTCGTACACATCACTATACCACCGGAAATGAATATTGCCCAATATTCATTTCTGGTGGTATAGTGATCTGTAGGAGGTAGCTCTCGTGGGGTGTCGACTACTTTCATCCTTCTGATGCTAGTCGACACCCCACGAAAGCTACCTCCTACACATCACTATACCACCGGAAATGAATATTGGGCAATATTCATTTCCGGTGGTATAGTGATCTGTAGGAGGTAGCTCTCTTGGGGTGTCAATATTCATTTCCGGTGGTATAGTGATGTGTAGGAGGTAGCTCTCGTGGGGTGTCGACTAGCATCAGAAGGGTGAAAGTAGTCGACACCCCGCGAGAGCTACCTCGTACACATCACTATACCACCGGAAATGAATATTGGGCAATTGCTCGCAACCATTCCAGCGCAAGAAAAGCAATTGATAAGACGAATTGAGCGTTTACTATATTAAATAAATGCTGTTGAAACTGCCATTTTGTTTAACAAAAACTGTATTATTATTATTATTATTATTATTATTATTATTATTATTATTATTATTATTATCATTATTATTATTATTATTATTAATAAATAATAATAATAATAATAATAATAATAATAATAATAATAATAATAATAATAATAATAATAATAATAATAATACCTAACCTTACCTAACAAACCTAGCCTAACCTACATCGCAAACGGTCCATCATTTGCGTCCTTGGAAAATGTGTTCAACCGCGAAACTGGGTCTATCCAGGTAATGTCTAGAGATATAACAAAGTCTTTAGCAGAATAGAGCAACTCAACCCTTTCAGTGTGAAAAAGAACCACACTGACTCAATAAAAACAACACGATTTTTCTAAATCCTTTTTACATTTGCACTTGTGAACAGTCACATTGCAAAACTATAAGACGATTTTCTAAATCCTTTTCACAGCTGCACTTGTGAACAGTCACATTGCTTAACTATAAGACGATTTTCTAAATCCTTTACACAGTAGCACTTGTGAACAGTCACATTGCTTAACTATAAGACGATTTTCTAAATCCTTTTCACAGTAGCACTTGTGAACTATAAGACGATTTTCTAAATCCTTTTCACAGTTACACTTGTGAACACTCAAATAGCTTAACTTATCCAGTATTCATATGTAACCCCTAAAAGACCTGTAATTTGCATGAAAAATAGGGAAAAATGATCTAAGCCACCTTAAAAAAGTCAAGTTCAACATTTGGCCTTGATCTAGCTAACCTGATGACTGAATGACACATGTTCCCAACACACAGATGTTCTGTTAGTTCCAACTAAAACAAAGGTAAAAAAATTTCAGATATCCATCAATTTATATTATTTAATATGAGCACAGAGTCATTGCAACAGGCCATATAATGCCACAATAAACATAACATCGAAAGCGTAAATAGATTTAACACTGAAAGTTCAGTAATCAACTGCAAACTTATAAACGGACCAGTAACATGATGCAACAGTATTTATATTCACAAACGTATAAGACCTCTAAATTCATTCATTATAAAATCAATATTTTACGAAACAATCCCAAGCAAACTGCAAATTCTCTCTCTCTCTCTCTCTCTCTCTCTCTCTCTCTCTCTCTCTCTCTCTCTCTCTCTCTCTCTCTCTGGCTGAAAATCTCTACACGATCATCATCAACATCGGCATCGAGAAACTTGCTGGAAGTTTTATCATTAGGCAGGCCGTCCAATCAATACTTTTTATGACTTAACGGAAAAAAAGGAAAAAAAATTTCGCCACGGCGATTCTGGAGAACACGATATGACCCGTTAAGGTGCTCTAAGCTACCAGCTTCTAATGTGGAATGGATATCTAAAATTTGGGCCAAAGGCCAAAGTTAAGTATACCTTAGTTTAATCAGACCACTGAGCCGATTAACAGCTCTCTCAGGGCTGGCCCGAAGGATTAGATTTACTTTACGTGGCTAAGAGCCAATTGGTTACCTAGCAACGGGACCTACAGCTTATTGTGGAATCCGAACCACATTACAACGAGAAATGAATTTCAATCACCAGAAGTAAATTTCTCTAATTCTTCATTGGCCGGTCGGAGAATCGAACGCGGGCCCAGCAGAGTGCTCGCCGAGAACGATACCAACCCCTCCAATGAGGAACTTAAAAAAAGCGATGGGACCTATGAGGTCGGTCATTCAGCATTGCCAGGGAAATTGAGAGTACAAAGGTTGGAAAGGTGTAACAGGAGGAAAACCTCGCAGTTTCACTATGAAACAATCAATCAGGAGAGGGTGGAAAATAAGATAGAAACAAGAGAATATGAACGGGGGTGTAGTAAAAGGATTGAAAAGGGTTGCAGCTAGGTGCCGAAAGGACACTGCAAAGAACATAAAGTAATGCCTACAGTGCACGGCGTGAGGTGCACTGACGACACTACCCCCTGGCAGGGAGCCTCTAGAGTGGCTAAACTCCTCGGCTCTACGAATATGGCTAAGCTACTATGCTTATGGAACAGGGCTATGCTACAAGGCTCTATTCATATTAGATTTCCAGAAGATAGTTAAGCGACCAGGCTCTAATAATATAATTTAGTTATCAGGCTCTAGAAACATGGCTGTACTAACAGCTCTAAGAATATGACAGAGCTTCTAGGACCTAAGGATATGAATATGCTAACAGGCTCCGAAAATATGTCCAAGCTACCAGGTCTATGTACACTAAGCTACCAGGCTCTAAGAATAAGGTGCACAATAACCTGTTTAATTACCTACCGCCACAATGGAATGAATCTCTCTCTCTCTCTCTCTCTCTCTCTCTCTCTCTCTCTCTCTCTCTCTCTCTCTCTCTCCTAGAGCCTATTCCACAATTTTCAATTTATTCCCTCTTTAGGCCACCTCCTCCTCTTCGTCAGTAATTGTCATTCCTTTCTTTTTTTCCCCTACATCTTTTCGCCTTTCTGTCCTGTTTTTTCTTGGAATTTAATCATAACTTTTCTTTCTTCTTCTTTTCTTCTCTTCTTCGTTCTTTCATTTCCCCTCCATGCTGCTAGATTCGTTCTACTTTTTCTTATCTGTTCTCTCGCCTTTTTATTCTTTCTTTTCTGCCTTCTGCAACACTATGTTCGTTGTCATCCAGGCTTTGGCCTGGTGTACTGAAGTTCGTGCGGACTTTAAATCCCACTACATTTTTTTATTCATATTCTCTTCCCATCCCGGACCGTACACACTCACTACTATATTTCCCAAGCCACACTCAATTTCACCCCCGTAATCCTCGAAATGACAAATGAAATTTTATATATTTTCATTCGTATCCCGGATTTTCTTGACATTCTATGGGATACTTAATACCTCCCTCTACACCTTTCAGCTACTGCTGACATAATCACTTTTTAAGCTTCCTATTCCTGCTTCCTTTGGCCTAACTGTCAAAGTAACCAAAGTTCTTCTTTCATCAATAACCATATATATATATATATATATATATATATATATATATATATATATATATATATATATATATATAATTTCATCCATGCACATTCAAAATACATTAGGAGAAGGTGAGCACGTACTTTAGGGAAGAATACATGTAAGAGAAAGTGGACGACCTGTGCTGAACTGAATATAGAATTTAGGCTAAAGGCCAAGCACTGGGACCTATGAGGTCACTCAGGTCTGAAACGGAAATTGACCGTAAAAGGTTTGAAAGGTGTAACAGGAGGAAAACCTCGCAGTTGCACTATGAATCAATTGTTAGGAGAGGGTGGAAAGTAAGATGGAAGAAAGAGAATATGAAAGGAGGTATAGTAAAAGGAACGAAAGGGGTTGCAGCTAAGAGACGAAGGCACGCTGCAGAGAACCTCAAGTAATGCCTACAGTGCACCGCATGAGGTGCACTGACTGCACTACCCTCCTACGGCGTAGGGGAGAAAGTGGATGAACAAATGACTTATAGAGGAAAAGGTGGAACTGGAGAGTGGATCTCTGAGGCGAATCCTATCACTGATCAATATGGTGAGTATTTTGGAGAACGATTGAACGTGGAAAATGGAACTGAGGCAGAACTAAACAAAAAGGAAATAAGAGTGAAAAGGGTTAGTGTACGTTTGAGAATGCTTGTGGAAATGACGGGGGAATCATGGGGTTAGGAATGGAGAGACATTAGTTGATGGATTACGAGTGAGATGTTGCAGAGTCGTTTTAATAGACGAAATGTTAGGCATAAATGGATAATTGGAAAAATTGTTACACCGAATACGGCACAGGTGATAGAGGCGCAAGAATAAAACAAGAAAAATTGCGCCGAAGTTTCTTCGGTACTTCGGCGCAATCGAGTTTCTGTACAGCGTATAATGTTGTACGAAACTCTCAGCCACGGCCCGGTGTTGGCATGTGTTGTTGGCACCTATAGCGGTTCCAGACGCACGACCATGGCTAACTTTAACAGTAAATAAAATAAAAACTACTGAGGCTAGAGGGCTGCAATTTGGTATGTTTGATGACTGGAGAGTGGATGATCAACATATCAATTTGCAGCCCTCTAGCCTCAGTAGTGTTTAAGATCTAAGGGCAGACAGAAAAAGTGCGGACGAACACACAAATAGCCATCTCAATAGTTTTCTTTTACAGAAAACTAAAAAGGGTTGAAAATGCCGAGAATAGCTGTTAACGTAAACTATAAGGAATAAGAGGGTGAGACATAAGGCTCTACGTATGAGAGTGACAAAAGGTTAGCTTAGATGAACAGGTAGACCTGTGTCCCGATTGATTTGGTCATGTGGGAAGAATGGAGGACGGTAAGCTCGCAAAGAGTGTATAATCTGAAAGTGTTAGGAGGGAAGCAGAGGAGAGGATGACCCACAAAGGGCCGCACAATAACATAAAAGAGGCACAGGCAAGTAACGGCTTTCTTTCTCTATAAATGCAGAAAGCGGCCAATGATGCGGAAGATATCTAAATAGGAGGTTCATCTACAATTCAGCGATTAAGATATGAATGAGGCAAGACCACAAAGTTGTTTTTATCTTCTCTGTAGCTACGAATGCTTAATGTTGGGTACATCTGTATATATGTATGTATGTATGTATATATATATATATATATATGTGTGTGTGTGTGTGTGTGTGTGTGTGTGTGTGTGTGTGTGTGTATATGTCCTTAAATATATATATATATATATATATATATATATATATATATATATATATATATATATATATATATATATATATTATATGTGTATATATATACACGTAGACATATATATCCTTAATACATACAGTATATATATGTATGTATATATATATATATATATATATATATATATAATATATATATATATATATATTCTACACAGTCAAATGATAAAAAGCCCCACTTGGTGCAACATTCAGAGAAGCCACACGAAGTATATAAATTCTTCCCTTTCACATTGTCGGCGTTTCAAGGAAAAGGCCATTGCCTGGAACCAGGAATACCACCTCCCCCCTCTCATTCTTTCTTCTCCCTCTTACTGAGAAATGATCTAATAACAGGACTTCGTTTCAGGAACACGAAAGCCAATCCTGTGGAGGAACAAAGGCCAAATATGAAAGAATTTCTCATACTCTGTCCCTATAAAAACTCAGAAGGAATGAAGGAAAGTGTATGTCTAGGAATGCTAATTAAAGGAAAAATTTTTCCCTCAACGTAATCCTGAATTCTTGGAATCGAGGACAAGTATCATTTAAGTTCTATTTATGGTGTAATCTCTTTGCAATTTCAGACGACGTAGATGCCATAAATTTTTTTCACTCAACAGAAGCATTTTGACGATCCGCAACCTTACAAAAGAAATCTAAATTGAGACTAAGTTTATAATGTAATTTTTTTTTTTTTTTTTTTGTCTGTATTTACAACCCACAAAGGCTGGCAATGTACGGAGTTCGGGCCTCCTCTGTTTCAAAAATATTTCGTAGGAATATAGGATCAAGGCTCCACATTCTTTTAAGCTGTCTCCATTTCCATAAGTGTCCAAATCGAAACACAGGTTAAGATGCGGTCAGACAGACAAACAATTGAACACTGGCGTAAACAAAACATTCGTCCTGCCTCCCTGACGGAAGTAATTAGTTCGAAGTAAGAAAAAAGTATTCTCCTGATTAACAACACCGGAAATCTTCACCTTAGAGCACAAAAGTAATGTGTTCTTCGAGACGATAAAAGAATAAAAGAGGGGGAAAGAGAGAAGAAAGGGAAATTACTTCGATGAAGCAAAAGCCAAGAACTCTCGGAAGCAATAAAAGCTCATCTTCACGCAGCGTTAGTCGTTACCCGGAAGTAAGGAACAGATCCTCAGTAAATACATGGGAGGTAATTGCACGCACGCTCACATACACATGCATACATACATATATATATATATATATATATATATATATATATATATATATATATATATATATATATATATATATATATACTGCATATATACAATGTTTATTTTTCTACTTACACACGCAATTCTATATATATATATATATATATATATATATATATATATATATATATATATATATATATATATATATATATATATATATATATAATATATATATATATATATATATATATAATATATATACTGTATATATATATATATATATTGTGATGGCTTGATTAACCACCACACTATATCCAAATATAATAAATCAACGAGTATTCACCAACACAATACTAAATCAACAATTGGTGGAATAGTATCTCAACCTCTTAGCCGTGTGCAAAAATCAATTCAAGGGGCAAAGAAAATACCAAGAAAAATCCTTAATTTTAACACATCAATATAAGCCAGAAATAATACCTGAACCTCTTCAGATACAAAAATAATATGAATATCAATTATACTTAATATCAACAACCACTTACCCAATTAACGATAGAAAAACAACTCATTCAAAAATTCATCCAGACTCATAAATTATTACCTAATTAAATGGCAACAACTGACAATATATATATGTATAGATACATAGATAGATATATAGATATATACATAAATATATATACATGTATATATATACTTATATATATACATAGTCCCTCATTGGACAGGTTGCTATCGTTCTCGGTTAGCACTTTGCTGGCTCCGCGTTCGATTCTCCGACCGGCCAATGAAGAATTAGAGAAATTTATTGCTGGTGATAGAAATTAATTTCTCTTTTATAATGTGGTTCGGATTCCACAATAATCTGTAGGTCCCGTTGCTAGGTAACCAATTGGTTCTTAGCCACGTAAAATAAATCTGATCCTTCGGGCCAGCCCTAGGAGAGCTGTTAATCAGCTCAGTGGTCTGGTTAAACTAAGGTATACTATATATATATATATATATATATATATATATATATATATATATATATATATATATATATATATATATATATATATATATATATATATATATATATATATATATATATATATATATATATATATATATATATATATATATATATATATATATATATATATATATATATATATATTATATATATATATATATATATATATATATATATATGTATGTATGTATGTATGTATGTATGTATGTATGTATGTATATATATATATATATATATATATATATATATATATATATATATAATTGCGTGTGCAAATCAAAAATAAACAAATTACGTACCAAAATGGAATAAAGCCACGAATTCAGTTAAAATATAATAAAAACAGCACAAAACACCTAACACTCCTTTCACCCACTTACTGAGCTATTGTATTTTTAGACAACGTCGCTCACCTATAAAAAAAAAATAATGTATCCATGTCAATTAGGTACCAAAAAGAAACTAAAAGGCAGAGAAAGACCGAGTGACAACAGAGGGATTCTTTTCGCTTTGCTTTCAAGGTGTCATTATAAAATTAGCCTCAGAGAGTCACACCTGCATCTGGAGAAGTCAAGAGTGATTTTCATCGCGGAGAATTGAAAGCACGAAAAGATATAAACAAAAAGAGATTCGCAAGGACATCATTCGCACAAATATTCTCTGTGATTTAATTTATATAAAAAGAAAGAAAGATAAGACGAGAAATGCAAACGAAGAGGAAAAATGTGCCGACTCAGACATTAATACTAAACCAACTTAAGTTTTTAATAGTGAGTTTCTTAATGAAAATTATAATTATCATTCCAATGTGTGTTTATACACACGCATACTTATACGTATAATGTATACATAATATTATGTGTGTGTGCGTACGTGTATGAGAGAGAGAGAGAGAGAGAGAGAGAGAGAGAGAGAGAGAGAGAGAGAGAGAGAGAAATTTTCAGGCATCAGCTTCCAACTTTTTTATCCCTCGTGACAAGTTAGGGTAGAACTTGTTCTGGAGCCGAGAAGAGTTTGCTCAACTTTCCGCGAAGACTATTCAAAGTGGCCTTTGCTCAGTGCCCAAAGAAATCGTCGTGTTCGTTCGGCTGCAATTCCAGCAATGCTGGAATCAAAGTCCCTCAGTGGCTCTCAGTCCTCACATGACCCACTGCCTCTAGTACCAGAGCCCTAGTACTGTCGCAGGATTTTAGTGCGATTTGTTTCACTCTTAAGGCAACTGTGACCTGTACTCATTAAATAAATCCGTGTCCAACGAGCCGGGGGGTTTAATTTCCGCGTTCTAACAACTACCGGTCAAAAATTGGACGCACTATTGACCGGTAGGTTGACGGTGCACGATAAAGAAATATTCATTCGAGACTTGTTGGTCACAGCTATAGAAATCGGCTGACTGGCTAATTCCCTGATCAAAATACTTGCAACCACAACGTGAACAAAACATCAGTCACACACGACAGTACCTTAAAGATTTGTTTTCCATGATGAAGAAACCAAAAATTATATGTATGTATATGTATATATATATATATATATATATATATATATATATATATATATATATATATATATATATATATATATATATATGGATTGGATTGGGATATAAAATTTTGGACAAAGTCCAAGCTCTGGGACTTATGAGGTCATTCAGCTCTGAAAATGATCTTGAAACAATTGTTAGGAGAGAGGGTGGAAAGTAAGTTAGAAGGAAGAGAATACGAACGGAAGTATATTAAAAGGAATGAAAGGGGTTGCAGCTAGTGGCCGAGGGAACGCTGCAAAAACCCGTAAGTAATGCATACAGCGCATAGCATGAGGTGCACTGACGGCACTAGCCCCCTACCGGAGTTGTATTTCTGCATTAGTTCCTCGTTGGACAAGTCGGTAGAGTTGTCGGCTAGCACTCGCTAGGCCCGAGTTCGAGTCTCCAGCCGGCTAATGATGAATTAGAGGAATTTATTTCTGGTGATAGAAATTCATTTCTAGCTATAATGTGGTTCGGATTCCACAATAAGCTGTAGGTCCCATTGCTAGGTGACCAGTTGGTTCTTAGCCACGTAAAATAAGTCTAATCCTTCGGGCCAGCCCTAGGAGAGCTGTTAATCAACTCAGTGGTCTGGTGAAAAAACTAAGGTATACTTAACTTGTCTTCTCTATTGTACAAGTCGGCGTTTCTCCACCGAAGTTTCCCCGTAACCTTAAGTTGGCAGGAGATGCGAGAGCGAGAGCTGGTGATTAGACAGACTAAGCACAGGAAAGTGCATTTTAGTTTTCTGTAAAAGAAAATTGTCGAGATGGCTATTTGTCTGTCCGTCCGCACTGTTTCTGTCCGCCCTCAGATCTTAAAAACTACCGAGATCAGCGGGCTGCAAATTGGTATGTTGATCATCCACCCTCCAATCATCAGACATACCAAGTAGCAGCCCTCTAGCCTCATTAGTTTTTATTTTATTCAAGGTTAAGTTAGCCATAATCGTGCGTCTGGCAACGCTAAGGTGCCAAAGTTAAGTATATCTTAGTTTAACCAGACCACTGAGCTGATTTACAGCTCTCCTAGGGCTGGCCCGAAGGATTAGATTTATTTCACGTGACTAAGAACCTACAGCTTACTGTGGGATCCAAACCATATTATGACGAGAAATGAATTTCTATCACCAGAAATAAATTCCTCTAATTCTTCATTAGCCGGTAGGAGAGTCGAACGCTTGGCCAACAGCGTGCTAGGCGACAGCTCTACCCATCCCTCCAACGAAGAACTATTCAACAACACATGCCATCACCGGGCCGTGGCTGATAGTTTCAGGGGCCGCGGTTGGACGTTTTATGAGCCGTGGCTGAGAGTTCCATACAGCATTATACGCTGTACAGAAAACTCTATCGCGCCGAAGAACCCATCGGCGCATTATTTACTTGTCGAGACGGAAATCAAGTCCTTCCAGCAGCAGATGAGGGCCGTCCGCGCTTATCTCAAATTCGGTCCCTCAGGTTTCACATTAGAGAAGCAAATTTCGTTATCTGTATAACACTGCCCTGGCCCCTATGCTTATTCATGAGACATACTGACTCAATTTACCCAGTGCCTTTTCAACATTTTCCATAAGGGATTAACCTACCGTAGTAGCTATAATGTGTATGTATTTGTTCTGCTTGTAAGTGTTATATATGTTATTTATGGTTAGTTTTTTTTACTGATACGGTTGATCTTGTGCTTATATACGTGAATGAAAAATTCCTTATGAAGTCTCTTGCGTAACAAGTGTGTCTGTGTGTGTGCGTGTATTTGCGAACCTATATTACCAGAAAAATATATTATGCCTGCCCTATGAACTTCAACAATATTTAGGAGACAAGACCAAATTAATAAACATATTAATAATTTTTATACAGGGGTTCCAGTAGACCTAAAAATTATTGCCAAGATTCTACTAGGATAAAAAGTTTGAGAAACAAGTTAAAAGTCTCCTAGCTAAGAGCTGTGATCTAAAGGCACGAAAAAGTAATGGGATCTGACGCGTAACGGCCATATATACATAAGCATGTAATCTAAAATGGGATTCGTTTAGATTCGTTTTTAATTACAAAAGAAACTTATACAGAATAGTTTTTGAAATGAATGTGGTTCTATATGGATTCGTTTTTTTATAAGAACGGAATCTTGTCATGTAATCATCCGTTTTACCTGAATCCGCACGCTTTGACATCAGATAATAAAATAATATAAACTTGGTGAAATTATTTCGTAGAAAAATATGTAATAAAAAATCTTATGCATACCTATGTTCCCACCTACATAGGCTCTCTCTCTCTCTCTCTCTCTCTCTCTCTCTCTCTCTCTCTCTCTCTCTCTCTCTCTCTCTCTCTCTCTCTCTCTCTCTCAGATGATCCTAGTTTATGGCTGCCACAAATCTTACAACAAAATGAAACTTGCAGTCGGAAATACAAAGTAAAATACACCAGGACCTGACGTAAATTGATATTGAATGGAATACTGAATACATTTTGTCTTCTGTCCATCAAATTCGACGGCGTTTAAATTTCATTTTATAAAGGACATCCAGATTCATTGCGAGAGTTATTGCAAGGACAAGAATTACGAGAGCGGATTCCGCCAGGATAAAAACTATGGACGAGCTTGTTCCTATTTATACGTGTAACTAATATCTCCAATCAAGAGACTTTCCATATTTTATCTCGGTATTTCCAATTTCTCTTTCATTTGTTCATGTCTATTATTTCCTCGGTGGCTTTCCAAACACATGTACTTTTTTGGTGTTTTAGTTTGAAATCTGAAGACTGGTCTTACAGGATGTTTTATTTAAGTATGTTTGAGCTCTTGTCTCCGTCAACAAGATATCTAAACAAAAATATCTGACGAATTCTAATGATTTTCGGTCAAGACGATAACAATTCTTAATGGGTCCGGATGTAGATTCAGAATGTGTTTCAACCTAAAGACACTGAAACCCTGGGCACCAAGACCGTGGATTTATCAATTTCTCGTATAAATCCTTAAAAAACTGTAAAACAGCAATTACCTCCGCCAACATAGTCGGAGGGATAATTATGGATTATTTTTCCTCAGGAAGATTGCATACTGATCTCAACAACTGATCTAATCTGGTGGATTAAAATGTGATCTCACTGAAGTTGGGGTTGGCGGAGGTACGCGGTTTTCGGTTGTAGCTTTGATACAAAATCAATTTTTCCGACATGTATCTTTCCCCCCACCCCTCTACATTAATAACTTTCTAGTAGGTTTTTTTAATTAATTCAGAGGCCGATGATAGGGTCAACCTATTGGCCTTAACTAGCAAGGGCCGGGGTAGCGAGAGAAATAAAAAGTGGGAAGAAAAAAAGAGGTAAGGGAAAAAAAGATGAAGGGGAAAAAAGTGAAAGGGCAAAAAGAGGGACAGGGAAAATAAGAGGGAAGGGAAAAAAGAGGGAAAGGGCAAAAATAGGGACAGGGAAAATAAGAGGGAAGGAAAAAAAGAGGGAAGGGGAAAAGATGGAAAAGGAAAAAATAGGGACAGGACAAATAAGAGGGAAGGAAAAAAAAGAGGGAAAGGGAAAAACAGGGAAAGGGAAAAAATGGGAAAAGGGAGAAAACAGGGACATGGAAAATAAGAGGGAGATGGAAAAAATAGGGACAGGGAAAATAAGAGGGAAGGGGAAAAAGAGTGGGGCTCGACAAAAAGTAGCGATCTGATTCTTTATTCTTTATGTCTAACCGATTAACTTTGCCTGATTCACACATTTATTCAAAATAAGTAAACTGACGTGGAACAAGATTAAGAGCCCAACAGTGGGCAACGCAAGTTCTAAGACAACTGAATGTCCACAAGGAAGAAAACAGATTAGCAAAACAACAACAATAATAATAATAATAATAATAATAATAATAATAATAATAATAATAATTATTATTATTATTATTATTATTATTATTATTATTATTATTATTATTATTATTATTATTATTGGGTGTAAACTAGCCGTTCACTTTCAAGTTTCCCCAGAAAAGAATGCTCTCTTGTGAAAGAGCAAAAAAAGCGGGAATAACCTAAAACATTTTTTTATAAATATAACTGGTAGATTAATAAAGTATATATTCACATTATAGGTAACAAACTACAGACATGCGAGCATGACAAGGGAGTGCAAGGAAACTTATGTGCCTTACCGAATTACATGGGAGGGAATCTGGAAAGAGGAGGAGGAGGAGGAATTCCAAGTATCTATCCTACAGGATCCAGTGGCTTGTTAGAGTATCCTATTTCGCCTATGAAAGGTGAGAATATACTAGCACGCTAATGATGCGCCGCCTAGCTAACAATACACCAAATATCCAGGTATTACCTAAAGCCGTTCACTGAACTAATCGAATTGTACTTTAGTGGTGTGCAAATGTACGTACGTACAAACGTTTCTTTTCATCTCCTGAGACAATAAGGATGTCTCTACCTGCCTCTGGTTTTTCTGGCTTTCCATCCTGAAAGATGTTGCTCCGTCGCTTCCCAGGTTGAAATAATTTAAGGAATAGAAAGAGTAAGAAAAAGGTGGTTAAAATTTGTCGTATGGTTGGACCCTGTTTGATATTCGTCAAACGAGAGATGTACAGGGTTACGAAATAATGTTTGTTCTAATTCTATGTTCATATGGAAGGGCAATTCTAATGTATGAACAAGGGAAGTGCAAAATGGTTTGGCAAAATTGCCTGTTTTCAACTATTTTTGTCATGGGTAGCATTTATGACAAAATAAAATTACAAGAAAAAGGTGCAGGAGGATGTAAAACATATATTCTGCGTTTTTTTTTTTCAGGAATAGGCTCAGTAATCGCAGCAAGGAAAACTCGAAAATCTCCGCAAACTTCTAAACCTAAACGGTCTCAGAAACTTCATAATCCAATTACGAAAGAACTTCCCGGATGCCATTTACCAACCACACTGGGTAAGACGCACCGTTATTGTATGGAATGTCTTTACAAACTTGCCTAAATTTATTTACCTAAAATGTTGATATACGTAAACAAAAGATATCGTATCTGTAAGCTTTTCCATCGTTCACTGACTTCATGTGGGCATTATGAAGTCCACAAGACAAAGTGGGATCATTATTCACACACCTGCCTGAAACCAATACAAGAAATTCAATGATGCAATGACTGCCTGAAATTCAAGTTTACTGCCAAAACAACTAAATTCCCCAATGACTATCCATCAACGTTGATCAATTTTTACAAAGCGTTCTTCCGGAGTTATCTGCATAAAAAGAAAAAACCTCTCATCCAATCTCGACGCTGAAGTTTTCTATGCATGAGTCAGAATATAAAACTAATTAAAAAGAGTTTCCCCCCCTCGAGTTAATCGCGTTTTTTTTTATTCATCTGTACGCTCTTATTCGTAATTCCAGTAATTGGAATTGGAATTTTTTCAGAATTTCTTCCGGCGACCTACTACAGCCATTGTATTTATAGGACACCCCCCCAAAAAATTTAGACCTTCGCTCACTCAGCCAAGTTCCTCTCGGGTCTTACTGTGATCTAGGTATGTAGGCATGGATATTTCACCCGATTTAACTGGCATGAGTGTTATTTCAATAGCTAAAACTGACTGAATGACTGATTTTGAGTTATATGGCGTTATAATTAGTGGCTACAAAGGAATTCTAAAGCAATATCTACCCAACTGCCTGCTATCAGTCTTCACAGGCCTTTCATTGCAGATTAAAGTGAGATTTGACTTCAATATCCAATACCTTGACATCGGGTCTGATTAATATCTGCATAGATGACCAGCAATAAATGCCAGCCATAATATATGCACAAATTCCCGTGAACACCAATAGGAGATTGTGCATGGGCTAGTAACCCCTAACCCAAATATCACTACTCAGAACGGAAGGCTAACATTTTCTGAAAAGTTCCCCCTGAGACCAACATCATGAGAACTTCTAGACCAGATATAAGAGGGTTAAAAAAAAATAGGCGTTTCTGAAACCTGCATCTGGCCAAAAATAAATCTAAATAGTGCACAATGTCTCTAATATCAAAATCACGCATCCAATGTACACAAATGTCCAGTGCATATCTTACCAAAATAAAGTGCGTTTATTATTTCATATATATATATATATATATATATATATATATATATATATATATATATATATATATATATATATATATATATATATGTGTGTGTGTGTGTGTGTGTGTGTGTGTGTTTGTATGTGTGTGTTCATATACATATATGTACATATATACATACATATATATATATAGCAAGGACAGCTCTTCACATTACCTCCTTTTTCTAGAAGCGTATTTAACTTACAAAACAAAATGAGGTAAAAAGGAAGCGATGGAGGACGCCGTCAGGAAAAGGATGGGCCCGGGGGACGGTAAAAATTGTCTACATAAAAATAATAAATCCTTCTTTAACAGACATACTGCGAAGATTGCCTTCTCTCTCTCTCTCTCTCTCTCACTGTATACCTTCAAGTCTCTCTCTCTCTCTCACAGTTACTTTGTGTTTCTTTAAGCCCCAACCGCGCCCCCCTCTCTCTCTCTCTCTTTGTGTACCTTTAAGTCTCTCTCTCTCTTTTTGTGTACCTTTAAGTCTCTCTCTCTCTCTCTCTCTCTCTCTCTCTCTCTCTCTCTCTCTCTCTCTCTCTCTCTCTCACTGTATACCTTCAAGTCTCTCTCTCTCTCTCACAGTTACTTTGTGTTTCTTTAAGCCCCAACCACGGCGCCCCTCTCTCTCTCTCTCTCTCTCTCTCTCTCTCTCTCTCTCTCTCTCTCTCTCTCTCTCTCTCTCTCTCAGTTACTTTGTGTTTCTTTAAGCCCCAAAACCGCCCCCCTCTCTCTCTCTCTCTTTGTGTACCTTTAAGTCTCTCTCTCTCTTTCTCTCTCTCCCTGTATACCTTCAAGTCTCTCTCTCTCTCTCTCTCTCTCTCTCTCTCTCTCTCTCTCTCAGTTACTTTGTGTTTCTTTAAGCTCCAAACGTCCCCCTCTCTCTTTGTGTACCTTTAAGTCTCTCTCTCTCTCTCTCTCTCGCTCTCTCTCTCTCTTCTCTCTCTCTCTCTCTCTCAGTTACTTTGTGTTTCTTTAAGCCCCAACCCCACCACCTCTCTCTCTCTCTCTCTCTCTCTCTCTCTCTCTCTCTCTCTCTCTCTCAGTTACTTTGTGTTTCTTTAAGCTCCAACCACCGACCCCCACTCTCTCTTTGTGTACCTTTAAGTCTCTCTCTCTCTCTCTCATTCTTTATTTCTTTAACAGCAAATCTCTCTCTATAGCAATCACTGTCTCCCCCTTATGAGTGCCTTTATCAAAGAGTCTCTCTTCCTATGTTATGAGTCTTCAATTTAGCGTACCTCTCTCTTTCCTTCTTTTTCTCCATTACGTGTACCTTTAATTATAGGTAAGCTCCTTACTGCCTGTAAGCACATAAGGTTCTTACGAATACATTTTCATATTTTTATCCGTCCCCTTACTTGTAATGCCTTCCAAGAACTAAAAAAAACCAGGATCATCTTTGACCGGTTAATTAAATATAACGGAAAGATACAGGTGTGCTCTGAAGAGATTTTACCGTAAGGGATAAGATTCTACAAAGTTGTTTTTGTATTGCCAAGTAACCGAAACTGGCACGAAGGCCCAGATCTACGATGTCAAGAGATGAATACATGGGACGGCGAAAATTCCTACAAACTTTAAGTGAATGGTTTGAACGGCTGGCCATATCAACTGTACCTGGAAATTGCAACTTCTACACAGCACATATAAGATAATATTACAGTACAAAATGATCCAGTATACGTAGCATTTACTGGATATTCATAAGTTTATAAAAAGATCAAGTGTATATGTATGTATATATATATATATATATATATATATATATATATATATATATATATATATATATATATATATATATATATTGTATTTATGGGACTGTAAGTCTACAAACAGTGGTGAACTGGTAGGATTTGTAGGATGCTATTAGTCTAGGAAATTATAAATATTTTTTATCACATCTTAAAATAAGCGATGTAGTAAATGCAGTATTTACAAGGCTATCAGTCTGCAACCGATGCAGTATACGTAGTATTTAAGAGACAGCCTACAAACGATGAGATAACGTAGTATTTATAAATCATTATCAGTCTAAAAACAATTAGGTCTACGTAGTAATTATATGTCACCATTTATCTGTAAACGAAGTAGTATACATAAAATTTATAGGACACTGTTAGCAAACAAATAGTAAAGTACATGTGAGATATATAGGATACCACTAGTCTATACACCACAAAGTAAACGCAGAACTGATAGGACATTCTTAATCTACAAACTATCGTGCATATAGATCTATGAGACAAGATTTACAAGACACTATTAGTCTAAAAGCGATGATTTATAGAATATTACCTAAAAACAATAAGATGTAATAAAAGAAGAGGCTTTATATCAGACCACTAGTCTACAACGCGATGGATATACGGCGCGGCCTGGAAAAAAGTTCTGAAGAATGAATAAAAACTGCAATCACGAACTCTTTTTGGATACTGAAACCAGAATTAATTCCGTAACTTCAGGAAAACTGAAAAGCGTCTTCATTTATTAATAAACTAACAACACAGTAAATTTCATCAAGATCTCTGAGACAGTTACGCTGCTGGCAATCGATAAACACCAACATAAAAACAAGCAAGTCAAAAAATAAAAGAACAGTTATTTTCACAATACAAAATACATCTCCATAGAATCATTCCTCCTCGTCCTCTTCTTCTTCTTCTTCTTCTTCTTCTTCTTCTTCTTCTTCTTCTTCACCACAATGTAAACACATTCACATCGAATAAAATACAAAACTCCTCTCATTTCCTAAGTTTCACAAAACAGAAACCCCACAATTGTGTGGAAAGAGAAAGCGAAAACACAAAAGAAAATAATAAACAAACAAACAAAAATATCCACGAGGAAATAGCAGGATAGATATGAATCAGCAATGAGCAATGAAGGTCATCCCGTAAAAACCTCATCATTAACAAAACAAAGAAAAGGAGAAAGAGAAAAAGATAAACGAGAAAGGACAACATTCCTTCCACCTGATTCCAATTTTACCTCTGCGTGGAAAAGTCACGGGAGAAACGAAGCCATAATTTGAGAGAGAGAGAGAGAGAGAGAGAGAGAGAGAGAGAGAGAGAGAGAGAGAGAGAGAGAGAGAGAGATGGAAGTGAGAAACGGGGACTTAATTAGAAGGGAAGTCCTTTGTCCGCTTTCCTCAAGAGATGAGCCCTTTCACCGACCATCCACCCCGGCCCCCTTACACCCACCCCCTTACTACACTCTTACTTCCCATAGTCCGAGACATCTGCTCCTTAACCTATGGAAGGGTAGTAAAATGATAAAGGTATAGATGAATAATAATAATAATAATAATAATAATAATAATAATAATAATAATAATAATAATAATAATAATAATAATAATAAAGAAGAAGAAGAAATAATAATAATAATAATAATAATAATAATAATAATAATAATAATAATAATAATAATAATAATAATAATAATAATAATAAGAAGAAGAAGAAGAAGAAGAAGAAGAAGAAGAAGGCAGGAGGACAAGATAAGCGTGACAAACAAACTTTCGAAAAGAAAACCGGACTACATTCCTTCATGATTGTCTGTGCATGATGGTCTCTACCCTTCAACTGTATGGAAAGAGCCGCAATGAGAACGCGAGCGTGACACATTGACAGGGACAAACGGACAGACAAAAGAATTATCTCGCTTTCCTCCACATTTGCACACAGCTTGAACGAAATCCCTTCAGTCATGTATGAGACGGAATAATGCATAGGTAGGCGTGACAGATGCCTGATAGACAGAAAGACCGGGTAACAAATGATTTACAGATTTTAGGCATACATGCCAAGCACTGGGGCAAGTAAGGCCATTCAGCGCTGGAACGGAAATTGACAGTAAAAGTCTGAAAGGTGTAACAGGAGGAAAACCTCGCAATTGCACTATGAATCAATTGCTAGGAGAGAGTGGACAGTTAGATGGAAGAAAGAGAATATGAACGGAAGTACAGTAAAAGAAATGAAAGCAGTTACAACTAAGGGCCGAAGGGACGCTGCAAAAGATCCTTGAGTAATGCCTACATTGCACCGCATGAGGCGCACTGACGGCACTACCCCCTTACGGGGCAGACGAACGAACGACTGCATTCAAACTCACCTACGCACGAATGTCTGCCTTGGTATCAAGCATGACTGTAATTCCTTCGACCATTTGTCATGAACTGCAATGAAAAGGTAAGCATGACAGACAGACAGACAGACAGACAGACAGACAGACAAATGGCTGGTCTCCCTTCATTCACATCTATGCATGACGATTTACTTTTCACTGAATTCGACTGAAATCACCGTGAAGGAGCAGTTTCAGTGACATGGTAAGTGTGACAGACACGCCGACAGAAAGCCAGACAGACAGACAGACAGACTGAAAGACTACAGCCCCTCCGACTCTGTCGGTAGGGGACCAATAAGAGAAAAACGACCAAGGACCCAATAATTTCGCCGTGCCTCAACCCGACTTCTAAAATCAATAGCTCGTCCTTATTTTTAGATTCGCCAACAATACCCACCATTTTTCAGGTAAAATCTGCCGCATTCTCGGACGACCTAACAGTTTTCATTAGGAACGGGGAATAACGTTTAAATTGTGACTATTTAAGGAAGGGATAAAAGGCTTGAATTACAGCAGACTTATAAATGTAAAACCAATACCGTACACATACTGTATAAGGTACTACTGTACTTCCTCTTTCTTTTCTTGTTACCTTCGGGTCTAGTCTAAATACAGGTACTAGGTGTCCCGTATCATTTAGCCCCTGCCTTCTGAGTAAAAAATAAAGGTGTGCTATCTACAATGCAAAATGGTAAAATGGTCAGTACTAACAAGTGGAAACATTAGGTCCTTTTAGTTTTCTATAAAACAAAACTATTGAGTTGGCTATTAGTTTGTCCGTCCGCCCTCAGATCTTAAAAACTACTGATGCTAGAGGTCTCCAAATTGGTATGTTGATCATCCAACCTACAATCATCATACATACCAAATTGCAGTCCTCTAGCCTCGGTAGTTTTTATTTTATTTAACGTTAAAGTTAGCCATGATCGTGCGTCTGGCAACGCCATAGGTGCCAACAAGACAGGCCGGGCTGAAAGTTTCATGGGCCGTGGCCGAGTTTCATACAGCACTATACGCTGTACAGAAAAATCGATTGCGCCCAAGAAACTGTCGTGCTATTGGAACTTCAGAAGTACAAGAGTAGATGCAATGCATTACAACCCTAATACAATTTCCCTTTTATTTTAATAATTTTCTTAAATTTTCATTTATTTCTTTATTTATTTATTTGTTAATTTATCTCTTTTTCTAATAAGAGATCTCTTTCTGTATTTCCCATTATCCTCTGTTACTTCTTTCGAATGAACACCATATTTTTCGTAAGCTTGAATTTCAAGTCAATTGCCCCTGTGGGCTTGTTTCATATGAATAGGGTTCATCTTCTGAATAATAATAATAATAATAAGCTAAAGAAGAGAAAAAAGAACGGGGAAGGATAGTTATAAGAGTAAAGAAGCAAGAGAATTCCAAAGCCTAGCTCTTTCCGGATCTCTGTGCGTGGGTTCGAATCTCACCTGGGAAGAGAAAGCCTCTTCTTTTATCTTCCCTCTGGACTCGACTCTTTTAGATGAAAGTATGTCCAAAGAGTGTGTACATATAAATAAAGTTAAAAGGTCATTATAGCTAGAAAAAGGAAAAAATAAACCCTTATTCCCATTAAAAAAAAGGGGGGGGTCTGGAGTAGGCGCAACAGCAACATATACAGCTAGATTCGTGTCTGAAATCCATGTTGAATCATGTTATTTGGCCGATCTCCTGACTACACAAAAGTCAAAAAGACTGCAAAAGGTTAATTCTCTGATTCGAGCCCTCTACGCCCTTCGAAATCTCAACTGTAAAGTTATAGAGCACAAACTTTGCCAACATTAGCCGTTAAACACTCAAGACAGATCCTTCGCTACCTACTCAACTGGCAGCTAAATTATGTCTTTAATTTATAAAATATCCTATTGCTGCAAAGAATGGTCCTGTTACCAATAAAAGCATCAATAAATTTAAGGGATGTACCATAAAAGAGATTTCCTGTAAGGATATTCTTTCAATATGAAGAAAACACAAACCATCGCTAGACAAAAATGCACCACGCAACCGGCCTACTGATTTGGCGATTATGAGCCATACTGAGGGCAATGAAAACCACCTGATTTCCTTCATTGTCTAAAGTACTTGTGAAACAAACGGTTTTCCTGGGAGACATGGCAGTAAAAAGTACCTAGTTGATATGCAAGGAGTATCCTTTCCTACGTGGCTTCTACTTTTGGTGTTTTTGCTGTTATGACTGAAGGTCACGTTCAGATTTATAGACATCATTAACGAAGCTGCAGTTCTGGCTGGAACATCAAAATGCTGAAAACCAAAGGCTCCTAATATGGACAGGCGTCCTCAAAGAAAAATTAAAACAAGTAGATAATAAACTCTGTACATAATAAATAACAAGTAAAGCAAAGAAAATAAAACAAACTACTAAATGAGAATCACGTGAGCCTCCTCAAGTAAAAACCCTTGGCACCCAGTTTGATATTATGAAGTTCCAAGAATTCCAGTGTCCTTCATATTAATAACCTGGGCTCCTCCTTCCAAGGGGAGCTGCCAAAAACCTCCTATTATTCCATGCACCACAACTACTTACCCAGGAACTCATGGGGCGAGGTGCGATAAAATCCAGTAAAAACCAAAAGAGGCTCATGCTATGACAAGAGCAGTGCCAAATTTGGCAACCTGCTCGACTACTATAGTCTGGTTTTTTTTCATCTGTCCACCCGCCTGTGGTGCTCACGCATGGTAACACTGCGTCCGGGCCTTTAAATAGTTACGCTGTGTGTAAGTTTTAAGTAAATAAAAGGATATCTGGGTGTACATTTGCAACTGAAAAGTGTTTTAATAATTTACTGTATGCGAATTACACCGTTAATATTCGAAATAGGATATTGTTATTATTGTTGAATGTAAGCTGCCTTTTCGGGGTGGCGAATGGAACAGCCAGACGCAGTATTCGTTTTTCATCCTTCATTCTAGAGACAATTTTCCAGCCAAGACTATTAGGGAGTAACCCCTTAATCAAAGGAGCCTAACATTTGTTTACATATTCATTTATTAATACCATGTAGCCTAGCACTGATACGTCTTTTTAACATAATTGTAATGTTAAATAAAAGGAGTAGCGACAAATTTGTTTCAGTCAACTACGAGAAATGAGTAATTACCATAGAATCATGCTGCGGCAGCAGACACTTTAATGTAAAAAAAATCCTTAATTGTTTTTCCTTATAACTCGGCTCGTCATAAAGATATTGTCAGCATGGTATAATTACCACCCTAATATTCTTGGCTGAAAAACGGTCTCGAGAAAGAATGATGAAAAACGAATACTTCCCCATAAAAATGAAGTGGCGAACAGATGTTTTATTAATCGAGTGATATGCGTAAGTTGCATTACGGTCCTGGAAGGGAGGGAGGGAGGGAAAGAGGGGGACGGAACAGCACACTCCACCTATATCTGGCTAAAACGCACTTTATAAAAATTAAAAGTATATGCTGATATACTTACGTGCAATGAAGTAACACGTAGCTTAGTAGCAGGGTAGGTGTGGTCCAATAAAGTTGACATCTTGCCCTAGTGAACAGCAAGAGAAGCAATTTTCCCGCCACTGCGTCTGGCTGTTCCATTCGCCACCCCGAAAAGGCAGCTTACATTCAACAATAATAACAATATCCTTTTCGAATATTAACGGTGTAATTCGCATACAGTAAATTATTAAAACACTTTTCGGTTGCAAATGTACACCCAGATATTCTTTTATTTACATAAAACTTATACATAGCGTAACTATTTAAAGCCCGGACGCAGTGTTACCATGCGCGAGCACCACAGGCGGGTGGACAGATGAAAAAAAAAAACAGACTATAAGTATCCAGCCTACTCGCCATTAGACAGGCGAAATGTCTATTTTACTGATTCATGTGAACTGAAGTGGCAATAATCGAAGTAGTGGCATGTTCGGGCAACTGAAAACATTACCACTGACAAGTCTAAATATAGGGCCTATCATTTCGGATATTACCAGTTAATATAGTGCAAGAGTAGAATAGAATACAGAATCTAGGCCAAAGGCCAAGTGCTGGGACCTATAAGGTCATTCAGCGCTGAAACGGGAATTGATAGTAATAAGGTTTGAAAGGTGTAACAGGAGGAAAGCCTCGCAGTTGCCCTGTGAATCAATTGCTGGGAGAGGTTGGAAAATAAGATGGAAGAAAGAGGTACAGTAAAGGGAATGAAAGGGGTTGCAGCAAGGGACCAGAGGGAAATTGCCAAAAACCTGAAGTAATGCCTACAGAGAATATAGCGTAAGCACCCATATTCCTAACGGTAAAGAAAATAATCTTTAGACATCTGATAAAAACTATCAAGAAGATAGCAACCGCATCTCAAAAATTAATGCTCAACACTTGAAGCAGCGGCTAAGAATCTGATGGGAGGAGCACTGAGTTAAATAAGGCCCAAAGCCAACAAAATAAGCGAATTTTAAGTAAATTACGAAACTTCGGTTTTTTTAAACTGATTTCTCCAATTTCCATTGGAGGAAAACTCCGAGGAAATATCTGAATGTTTACGTGAAGGCGGCTAAATTGATATAAGGTGGAAAAAGAATACAGTCTTCAATTAAATTCCCCTTCTCCTAATTACTCTTCTTGTTTTTGTGTTTACTGCGGATTTTGAGATTCGATTACTGCCGGCAATTATTATTACTATAAGCAAAAATGGACACGTAAATTGGACTTACATAAATACACACATTTTATATACATATATGTATATATATATATATATATATATATATATATATATATATATATGCGTGTGTGTGTGTGTGTGTGTGTGTGTGTGTGTGTGTGTGTGTGTGTGTGTGTGTGTGTGTGTACAGGCAGATAGCGAAACCAGGCATTTCGCAAACTGCCTGAAATTTCAGGCAGTAGCGAAATACACTGAGGGACATTTGATCCCCCCAAGGGCTAATACTGAACACGGCAAAACAGTGACTCACCTACACTGTTTCGCCGTGTTTAGTACTACCCCCTGGCGGTTCAAATCTATTTTGCCGTTTAGTGCTAGCCCCTGGAGGGCCAAATGTACTTCGTCGTGTTAAGTAGTAGCCCCTTGGGGGTCAAATACATTTTTCTATGTTTAGTACTAGCCCCCAGGGGGTTAAATCTATTTCGCCGTGTTTAGTACTAGCCCCTGGGGTGTCAAATGTATTTCGTCGTGTTTAGTACTCGTCCCTTGGGGGGTCAAATGTATTTCTCCATGTTTAGTACCACCCCTGGCGGATCAAATCTATTTCGCCATGTTTAATACTAGCCCCTTGGGGATCAAATGTATTTCGTCGTCTTTAGTACTAGCCCCTTGGGGGTCAACTGTATTTCTCCATGTTTAGTACTAGCCCCTGGGGGTCAAATGTATTTCGTCGTGTTTAGTACTACCCCCTTGGGGGTGAAATGTATTTCTCCATGTTCAGTACTAGCCCCTTGTGGGTCAAATGTATTTCGCCATGTTTAGTACTAGCCCCTGGGGAGACAAATGTATTTCGTCATGTTTAGTACTAGCCCCTTGGGGGTCAAATGTATTTCGCCATGTTTAATACTAGCCCCTGGGGGTCAAATGTATTTTGCCGTGTTTAGTACTAGCCCCTGGGGGTCAAATGGCTTTTGCCGTGTTTAGTACTAGCCCCTAGGGGGTCAAATGTATTTTGCCGTGTTTAGTATTAGCCCCTGAGAGATCAAATGTCCCTAAGTGCATTCTGCTATCTGCCTGAATTTTCAGAGGTTCGTGAAATGCCTGGTTTCGCTATCTGCCTGTAACATTTGTATATATATGTAACTCAGAGAGAGAGAGAGAGAGAGAGAGAGAGAGAGAGAGAGAGAGAGAGAGAGATGGGGACAGAGAAGGAAGGACAGATAAAGCTAATAATGGATTATCTAGCTTCAGATATATTCCATTACTATTAGGCGATCTTAATTAAGCATTAGCGTAGGAGGAGGAGGAGGAGGAGGAGGAGGAGGAGGAGGAGGAGGAGGAGGAGGAGGAGGAGGAGGAGGAGAAAGGAAATGATTTGTCTAACATAAGCCTCTTAGCGTTACCCTAATCCCCTTTTCCTTTCTGGTTTCTTTCCGTCTTTTTTTTTTTTTTACTGTTCTGGCAAAAACCAGGTAAAGGAAATGAAAAGAACAGCGAGAAGAAAAGCAGAGATGAAGAATGAGAGAAAACAAGTGAAAAATGCGCCGACGTTTCTTCGGACCAATCGAGTTTTCTGTACAGCGTATATCCAAGGCGACCGAAAATACATCTAGCTTTCGGTGGTCTCGGTATAAAGCTGTATAAGCTGCGGCCCATGGGTCTTTAACCACGGCCCGGTGGTGGCCTGTCCTACATCGTTGCCAGATGCACGATTATGGCTAACTTTAACCTTGAATAAAATAAAAACTACTAAGGCTAAAGGGCTGCAATTTGGCATGTTTGATGATTAGAGGGTGGATGATCAACATATCAATTTGCAGCCCTGTAGCCTCAGGAGTTTTTAAGATCTGAGGGCGGACAAACAAAGTGAGGACAGAAAAAGTGCGGACGGACAGACAAAGCCGGCACAATAGTTTCCTTTTCAGAAAGCTAAAAATTAGTCTTCCCATCTTTGGCCAATGAGGTGATAAATTAAAGGTAAACAAAACGCAGATAACAATAATAATTAATAAACGAAGGCATGAGTGAACAAAGAGCCAGTCTAGTATTTTGTAATACCTACGCAAATATTCATTCACGTTTATTCCTTTATAAATAATGCATCTTAAAGTTCTGCAAATGGATTCCAAGAAAATTCTGTGAATGGGGATACTGACTAAAAATCAGCCGGCTAGAATTTCAAATAGGAATGGGATATAAAATTTAGGCTAAAGGCCAAGCGCTGGGACCTATGAGATCATTCAGTGTTGAAAGGGAAACAGAGAAATGGACTTTAAAGGTGTAACAAGAGGAAAACCTCTCAGTTCCCCAATGAAACAATTCTTAGGAGAGGGTGGAAAGTAAGATGGAAGAGAATAAAAACGGAAGTACAGTAAAAAGAATGGAAGGGGCTGCAGCTACGGGCCGAAGGGACGTTGGAAAGAACATTAAGTAATGCCTACACTTATTAACTTTTTTTTTTTTTGACCGGGACTGACGGTAGTAGAAGTGTACTCTTTTTTTGACGAGGAGAGACGGCAGTAGAAGTGTACTCTTTTTTTATTTTTGAAGGGGACAGACGATAGTAGAAGTGTACTCTTTTTTTTTTTGAAGGGGACCGACGGTAAGAAGTGTACTCTTTTTTTTTTGACGGGGACAGACGGTAGTAGAAGTGTATTTTTTTTTTTGACAGAGACAGACGGTAATAGAAGTATACTCTTTTTTTGACGGGGACAGACGGTAGTAGAAGTGTGCTCTTTTTTTGGAGGGGACAGACGGTAAGAAGTGTACTCTTGTTTTTTTTTACGGGGACAGACGGTAGCAGAAGTGTACTCTTTTTTTTTACAGGGACAGACGGTAATAGAAGTGTACTCTTTTTTTTTTACGGTGACATACGGTAGTAGAAGTGTACTCTTTTTTTTTTACGGCGACTGACGGTAGTAGAAGTGTACTATTTTTTGACGGGGACTGACGGTAGTAGAAGTGTACTTTTTTTTTGACGAGGGCTGACGGTAACAGAATTGTACTTTTTCTGACGGGGATTGACGGTAGTAGAAGTGTACTCTTTTTTTTTTTGACGGGGACAGACGGTAGTAGAAGTGAACTCTTTTTTGACGGGGACTTACGGTAGTAGAGTGTACTTTTTTTGACGGGGACTGACGGTAGTAGAAGTGTACTTTTTTGACGGGGACTGACGGTAGTAGAAGTATACTCTCTTTTTTTTTGACGGGGACTGACGGTATTAGAAGTGTACTTTTTTGACGGGGACTGACGGTAGTAGAAGTGAACTTTTTTTTTTTTTTGACGGGGGCAGGCGGTAGTAGAAGTGTACTCTTTTTTGACGGGGACTGACGGTAGTAGAAGTGAACTTTTTTTTTTTTTTACCGGGACAGACGGTAGTAAAAGTGTACTCTTTTTTTGACGGGGACTGACGGTAGTAGAAGTGTACTCTTTTTTTGACGGGGACTGACGGTAGTAGAAGTGTACTCTTTTTTTTTGACGGGGACAGACTGTAGTAGAAGTGTACTCTTTTTTTTACGGGTACTGAAGGTAGTAGAAATGTACTCTTTTTTTCTAACGGGGACTGACGTAGTAGAAGTGTACTCTTTTTTTTGACGGCGACTGACGGTAGTAGAAGTGTACTCTTTTTCTGACGGGGACTGACGGTAATAGAAGTGTACTCTTTTTTTTGACGGCGACGGACGGTAGTAGAAGTGTACTCTTTTTCTGACGGGGACTGACGGTAATAGAAGTGTACTCTTTTTTTTTGACGAGGGCTGACGGTAACTGAAGTGTACTCTTTTTTTTTACGAGGATTGACGGTAGTAGAAGTGTACTCTTTTTTTTTTACGGGGATGACGGGGATGACGGTAGTAGAAATGTACTCTTTTTTTTTGACGGGGATGACGGTAGTAGGTGTACTCTTTTTTTTTTTGTCGGGGAGAGACGGCAGTAGAAGTGTACTCTTTTTTTTTTTTTTTTTGATGGGGATAGACGGTTGTCGAAGTGTGCTCTTTTTTTTGACGGGGACAAACGATAGTAGAAGTGTACTCTCTTTTTTTTTTACGGGGACTGACGGTAGCAAAAGTGAACTTTGTTTTTGACGGGGTCAGACGTTAGAAAAAGTGTACTCTTTTTTTTTTTTGCAGGGACAGACGGCAGTACAAGTGTACTCTATTTTTTTTACAGGGACAGACGGTAGTAGAAGTGTACTCTATTTTTTTTGACAGGGACAGACGGTAGTAGAAGTGTTCTCTTTTTTTTTGACGGGGACAAACGGTAGTAGAAATCTACTCTTTTTTTGACGGGAACAGGCGGTAGTAGAAGTGTTCTCTTTTTTTTTTGACGGGGACAAACGGTAGTAGAAATCTACTCTTTTTTTTTGACGGGGACAGACGGTAGTAGAAGTGTTCTCTTTTTTTTGACGGGGACAAACGGTAGTAGAAATCTACTCTTTTTTTTTTTTGACGGGGACAGACGGTAGTAGAAGTGTTCTCTTTTTTTTGACGGGGACAGACGGTAGTAGAAGTGTTCTCTTTTTTTTTGACGGGGACAAACGGTAGTAGAAATCTACTCTTTTTTTTGACGGGGACAGACGGTAGTAGAAGTGTACTCTATTTTTTTTACTAGGACAGACGATAGTAGAAGTGTACTTTTTTTATGACGGGGACAGACGGTAGTAGAAGTGTACTCTTTTGTTTTTGACGGGGACAGACGGTAGTAGAAGTGTGCTTTCTTTTTGACGGGGGACACACGGTAGTAGAAGTGTACTCTTATTTTATTTTACAGCGACAGACGGTAGTAGGAATGTACTTTTATTGACGGGGACAGGCAGAAGTAGAAGTGTACTTTGTTTGACGGGGACAGACGGTAGTAGAAGTGTACTTTCTTTTAGACGGGGACAGACGGTAGTAGAAATGTACTTTTTTTTTGACCGAAACAAGCAGTAGTAGAAATGTACTCTTTTTATGACGGCGACAGACGATAGTAGAAGTGTACTCTATTTTTTTTTTTTTTTACCGGGACAGGCAGTAGTACAAGGGTACTTTCTTTTTGACGGGGACAGACGGTAGTAGAAGTGTACTCTATTTTTTTGGCGGGGACAGACGATAGTAGAAGTGTAATCCATTTTTTTAACGGGGACAGACGATAGTAGAATTGTACTTTTTTATGACGGGGACAGACGGTAGTAGAAGTGTATCCTTTTGTTTTTGACGGGGACAGACGGTAGTAAAAGTATACTCTTTTTTTGACCGGGACAGACGGTAATAAAAGTGTACTTCTTATTTTGGCGGGGACTGACGGTAGTAAAAGTGTACTTTTTTGGCGGGGACGGACGTTAGTAGAAGTGTACTCTTTTTTTTTTTTCAGGGACAGACGACAGTAGAAGTGTACTCTATTTTTTTCGACAGGGACAAATGGTAGAAGAAGTGTACTCTATTTTATTTTACAGCGAGAGACGGTAGTAGAAATGTACTTTTTTTTGACGGGGACAGGTAGTAGTAGAAGTGTACTTTTTTTGACGGGTACAGACGGTAGTAGAAGTGTACTCTTTTTTTTTGACGGGGACAGACGGTAGTAGAGGTGTAATTTCTTTTTGGCGGGGACAGGCAGTAGTACAAGTGTGCTTTCGTTTTGACGGGGACAGACGGTAGTAGAAATGTACTCTATTTTTTGACGGGGACAGACG
>NC_089750.1:63284706-63289706 GCF_040412425.1 Macrobrachium rosenbergii
AAAGAGAAGAAGCCATAAGGAATACACAAAACCTGAAGAGATAAACCTGACGGAAAGACTCAAAATTAGGAAAAGCGCCAGTGACGGGTAACAGGGGCATCTGTAAACTCACATCTATTTCTTCTATGGCTTCATTTTGACTCACCACCGCCCATACATTTTAAAAGTCTCTCATAACTGATTTCAGTGATGGATGAGGTTGCAACTCCTGAAGCCCAGCTTTCCCAAAATGCTTACAGGAACATTATGAATCCACTACCTCTGTTGCCCTAAAATGGAAAACTGCAATATCTGCTAAAATTTTCGAAATTGAGATATGCCACCTATTGAGTTCGTGAAACACTAATACCCAATTTAATGCAGTTTCAGAATGATTCTTCAATGCTTTATTTAGGGGGTCCCATTTGCAGTATTTGCAATATCAGTAGTAAGGCAAGGGAAAACTGCAGTATCTGCCATTTTTCTCAGTTTTGTATTTTTGCAGATACTTCAGTCTTCCATTTTAGGGCAGTCTGGCTTCCTGCACTGTTGATCGCTCAGATCCTTGGGCGCAGATTGATTTAATATAAAGACAGGCTCATTTAAATTACTTTTCAATTATCAGTCGTGCCATAAACCAAGTTCTGCCGAAAATTTAAAACATTTCACTCAAGCTTTGCAACCTCCTCGTTTCATACAAAGCAATGCTAAATGGACGATGATGTGTTGATCAAATGTTGGAAAATGGACATAATACTGCACTTTCCTATTTCATATATACCCTTAAATTAACCTGTCTAGTCAGAACAGCGGGCATCACAACTAAGACCAGAGACGCTGGAGGTGTGTTTCAACAATAAAAATACCAACAGTCGATGAAAATGTTCACAAACAATTCATTTGGTTCATCCATGCGTAATAATACTTCTGATCCATACATCCATAAGGTTAGATGTAAAACATTACAAAATTTAGTCTGAAAAACCTGAAATAAACAAATTCCTTAAGAAGACTATCTTCTCTGATCAAGCACTTCCTTATCAACAAAGTCTCTCCATCAAACGTACATACCACAAAATGTGAAAATGATTAACAAGACAACAAAAGACGAATTTTCATTCATTTGATATGAGACACTGACTTCACTTTTCATCATGTCTTTGCCCTTGATTATTAAGTACTTCATACTACTCATATCAATCTCCCATCGAAATAATAAATATGCAAACACTTATTTCCTCGTATCCTATTTATGACATCCAAATGACTTCCCCCCTACTCAATAACCTCCCACTTACGCACAGGGAGGTTAAATTATTCTAAAGCACACTTGAAACAAAACTGTAAAGGAATGATTAAAGTCTCACTGCCATGATCCTGACTTCCACACTGTACTCACTGGTCCTCAGGAGGTGTGGCCACTGATGGAAATGACACAAGGACTGTCTTCATGGGAAAATCAGTAGACCTACTCTCTACCATCCATCACTGTTTTGACTTCACCTCTCAAAGAACGCCACTCTATTCAGCCTCTACACAGAGCAAGGGCTCTAAACGTGCAATATATAAAAATTCTGGAACTGCACCTTCAATTCAAGCCCCAGATCAACATTCCTGCTGTCAATCATAGAGCTAACCACTCCCCCCACTTCCCTTCTCTCTCTCTCTCTCTCTCTCTCTCTCTCTCTCTCTCTCTCTCTCTCTCTCTCTCTGTCCTTCTCGGACATCATAATCTCCCCCTACACAATGTAATTATTCAATTACTGTCGTAGCTTTTCGTTTTAAATAATGACCGCTATCGGATAACAGGGGACGCCCAGGGAAAGAGGACGTAATCGAGTGAAAATGGAGATGACCTGGAATAAATTTTCACTTATTCCTTCTATCGCAAAATGGCGTCAAAACATCAAAGGTCAACCAATCCACAGAAATCGTATAATGAAAAGTACAAGGGAGGAAAAGATGAAGAATATCAACGGAAAACTAGAATTGAATGTAAAGGGAAAGGAGAGAGAGAGAGAGAGAGAGAGAGAGAGAGAGAGAGAGAGAGAGAGAGAGAGAGAGAGAGAGATCCGATCTCTTAATCAGGTAATCCTAGGTGGACGCCAAAATGCCGTTAGCCAAAGCCTTTCTCTAATAGCATCACGGTGGAAGTTATTTCCTCTGATCGGAAGGTCTCATCCATAATAACACTGATGAGGACGCACTCGGGGACTGGTAATCATCCTGAGTTCTTCCTCCTCTTTATTCCCTCTGCGTCCCTCTTCCTTCATCCTCCCGTGTTCCTCTTCCTCTTTCTTATTTTTCGTCGCTTTTCCTTCTTCCTCTCATATTGCTCTTATCGTCTTTTTCGTTACATTTAATTTTTCCTCCCATGTTCCTCTTCCTCTTCCTTTTTTTTCATCGCTTTTCCCTTTTACTTCCATGTTCTTATTCCTCTTTCTTCATTTTCGTCGCTTTTTATTTTTCACCTTACGTTCCTCTTCCTCTTTCTTCTTTTTCGTCGCTTTTCATTTTTGCTCCCAAATTCCTCTCCTCTTTCTTCTTTTTCCTTGCCTTTCCTTTATCCTCCCATTTTCCTCTTCCTCTTTCTCCTTTTTCCCCTCATGTTCCTACCAATTCCTCTTTCTTCTTTTTCGCCCCTTTTAATTTTTCCTCTGCCCATATTCCTCCTCCTCTTTCTCCTACTCCTTAATGTTCTCTTTCCCCGCCTTCTATTTCTCCTGACCCAATGCTTTCTTCCTCCTCCTCTTCCTCTTTCTCTCATTCTTTCTTCTCTTCTCCGTTCTCCTTCTTCTTCTTCTCCTCCTCAGCCAATGCTTTTCTTTCTCCTCCTCCGTCTTTCTCTCATTCTTACTTCTCTTCTTCTTTCTCCTTCTTGTTCTTCTTTCTCCTCCTCCTCCTTCTTCTTCTTCTTCTCACCCAATGCTTTTCCTCCTCCTCCGCCTCCGCCTCCTCCTCCTCCTCCTCCTCCTCCTACTCGTTCTTCTTCTTCTTCTCACCCAATGCTTTTCCTCCTCCTCCTCCTCCTCCTCCTCCTCCTCCTCCAACTCGTTCTACTTTTTCTCACCCAATCCTTTTCCTCCTCCTCCTCCTCCTACTCGTTCTTCTTCTTCTCACCCAATGCTTTTCCTCCTCCTCCTCCTCCTCCTACTCGTTCTTCTTCTTCTTCTCACCCAATGCTTTTCCTCCTCCTCCTCCTCCTCCTCCTCCTCCTCCTACTCGTTCTTCTTCTTCTTCTCACCCAATGCTTTTCCTCCTCCTCCTCCTCCTCCTCCTCCTCCTCCTCCTCCTCCTCCTCCTCCTCCTCCTCCTCCTACTCGTTCTTCTTCTTCTTCTCACCCAATGTTTTTCCTCCTCCTCCTCCTCCTCCTCCTCCTCCTCCTCCTCCTCCTCCTCCTCCTCCTCCTCCTCCTCCTCCTCCTCCTCCTCCTCCTCGTTCTTCTTTTTCTCACCCAATGCTTTTCCTCATCCTCCCCCTCCTCCTCCTCCTTCCCCTCCTGGTTCTTCTTCTTCTTCTTCTTCTTCTTCTTCTTCTTCTTCTTCTTCTTCTTCTTCTTCTTCTTCTATTCCAAGAAGGAAAGGAAGAGAGAGGGCTGGCCGCCTCTGGGCAAACTCCCACAGGAATTTCGAAGAGAGGAGGAGTAAAATAAACAATGAAAAAATAAACAATTTGGTAAACAAGCAAGACAGACCGGAGGAAAAGGTTCCATTGTCCTCCGAAAATGGATTTCGCCGATGGAAGACAACGAATGTCGAGAATGCAAAGAAAAATAGATGTGGTAACAATTGACATGCAGACGAAATGAAAAGCAAAAGTTAAAATGACAAATTTAATTGTGATACCTAATGACGACGTGTAAACGAAACAGCAATGGTGAAATCTGAAAGATGAGCTGATAATGAAGAATAATGACAGTACATGAAACAAGGATGTTTAATGTATTAACAGAAAAATCAGTAAGATATACTTGGAGATGAATCAAAACCATGAAATCTATTTGAAGATGATAAAATATCGATTACTGTATATACAAGAAAATCACAGATAAGTGTATTACTTGAACAATGCGTGAATAAATGTATAAAAAAAAATACACAAGACTAGGGTAGGTCTATATGTGAACGTGCAGGGTAAAATCAAACGTAACATTCTGGCCAAAAATATTTAGTAAAAATTAAAATCAAATGTGAATTCAAATTTCAACAGGAGGGAAGGCGAACCGCTTTGCAGTGACAAAATTTAAATCTAAAAAGTAAAATGCCAAATTAGATTTGACGGCTTTTTTTTTCTTTTTAATGCAGAGGCTAAAGAAACAGGTAACTCAATGTCCTTATCCACCCCCAGCGACCTGTTTGTGTCGAAATGTGGTTATGGCTTCAAGAGGCCTGTTGTGGACCTCTCGACTGGACCAACCAAGGAAAACCTGGAAAAACAAGAGAGAACATAGCAAGATGCAACGCCAGGCACGGCCGGAATTCAAGGTGAAGAGAAGGGTCGGAGAAGACCACTGATTAGAGAGAATCGACAAGGTCAACTTGACTGCCTGTGAGAGACTGACACCTAACAACGGCCACCTGCGTAATTATTATTATTATTATTATTATTATTATTATTATTATTATTATTATTATTATTATTATTTATTTCAGTAGATGAAACCTATTCACATGGAACACGGGGGCCACTGACTTGACATTCAAGCTTCCAAAGAATGCTGGTTTCAACCTCCCACCGCAGACCCACACTGCAGCAGTAACTGACATGATACAGAGCCCGTGATTTTTCATCGCCCTGGGGGAGACGCAAATCCGCGACATCTGAGTGACACTAACCAGTATACCAGCGGACCAGCTAATTATTAATTAGACACCGAAAGCTAAGGAACATTGTCGACTACAAGTATTACTACTCGGAAATCCAGATAAAGCACAATCCGATACACTGTAATTTCCGAGGAGAACGATAACTTTAACAAGAGAAAGACGTTTCTAACTTGGCAAAACAAAGTGGCTTTGTC
>NC_089750.1:63297206-63307206 GCF_040412425.1 Macrobrachium rosenbergii
AAAGAGGTCCCCGTTCAATAACAAAGATCCTTGCTAATGAAAAAGGTCCCTGCTTACTAACAAAGCTCCCTGTTCACCGACAAAGGACCCAACTCATCAAGTCTCAGTGCACTTCGGAGTATTTATAAATAATTGAATGCTCCCACGGACAAACACAAAGTCACACAGCAGCGCCCACACAGAAGACACCCTTTACAACCTACCTGGAGTACGTAAACCTCTTCACGTCTCAAAGTTACCCGGAGCAGCTCTTGGAAACAAATGGAAAGCAAATACACTCGAAGGAAAAGGGCTTCAATTAGAAAAGCGTTCGAGGAGCCTCTTCAACTGAATATAGCCGAGTCCATTTGAATGCGACGATTCTTCACTGTTTCTGGGACTTTTCCAGAAAACTAATAATTCATTTGAAAAGATTATGCGTGTATATATATACTATATATCTATATATATATATATATATATATATATATATATATATATATATATATATATATATATATATGTGTGTGTGTGTGTGTGTGTTTATATATATATATATATATATATATATATATATATATATATATATATATATATATATATATAACTTGCATATATATACATGTATATATATAAAACTAACCGATTGATAGATTGGTTTCCATTTACCTGGTGATACACACAACAACAAAAGCAGAGGCAGGGAACACCGAAATACCACTGTATCAGTACAAAATAAAAGTACTCACGTCCAATGAGAGAGAGAGAGAGAGAGAGAGAGAGAGAGAGAGAGAGAGAGAGAGAGAGAGAAAACAATTCCCTCTAACCTAGATCATTTCCAGCGAGCAAATGACAATTGTCCCATCCACCCATGCGAATAGCCAATTCTTGAAAAGGAGACAGTGACAAAACATACAAAAAAGAAAAAAAAAAAGGAACACTGAAAAACTACAGAGAGCCAAGTTTTTAGCGGGTCCGAGGAGTGCCAGGTCCTGCGAGCGGAAGGGGAGTGTTGTTGGCACCTCTTTCATTTCTGCCAACAGACGAACGAACGAATTCCAACTGACACGTCCACACGCTGATTTTTTTATGTCAATTTTTTCAGCTGGCTATGGACGTGAAAGTGGGCATGTGCCTATTAATTCCTCCGTTGTTGTGTAATTTCAAAGACATGATTCGTGTCTTTATTTATCACCTAACAGCTCATGCGACTGGTAGGGGTTATTAACGTGATAGTGGACATGTACAGATTATGAATTCATGTGTTGTACTGCAATTTCAAAGACATGATTCATGACACTTCTTATCATCTAACATGCTTGTGTGGCTGGCAGAATTGTTAATGAGCAATAGATTGCTGGGAATTTGAGCATAAATATGTTCAGTGTGTGAGTGTACAGATACAGAAAGATAGGCAAATGGATATCAATCAAAATATAAATCTATCAAACAGGCGTGGTTTCGGTATCCTTGATATTTACAACTTTGGAACCATCGAACATTTGGAATCTGCATCAAAGTTTTGCAAATTGAGTGAAATGATACCTTAAACAATTATACATTATCACTCGCCCTCCCAATCAACAGCTGAAAATCTCTCTCTCTCTCTCTCTCTCTCTCTCTCTCTCTCTCTCTCTCTCTCTCTCTCTCTCTCTCTCTCTCCTACTGCTCTTGTAGTCAGGATCACAATTCATCATCAGGACAAATAATTACCTTGTGAAATTTTAGAGAGACGGCCGCACAGGGTTAACTTCCAATTTACAAGAGAGAGAGAGAGAGAGAGAGAGAGAGAGAGAGAGAGAGAGAGAATTACACTTCTGCAGATACTTTATATGCTAAAATTATATGCAATGAAAAAGTTGAGAGATAATCTTCCTTCTGAAGACAAGTAGGAGAGAGAGAGAGAGAGAGAGAGAGAGAGAGAGAGAGAGAGAGAGAGAGAGAGAGAGAGAGAGAGAGAGAGAGAAAAATAACACTTCTGCAGATAATTTATATGCTAAAATTATATGCAATAAAAAAGTTGAGAAATAATTTACCTTCTAAAGATAATTAGGAGAGAGAGAGAGAGAGAGAGAGAGAGAGAGAGAGAGAGAGAGAGAGAGAGAGAGAGAGAGAGAGAGAGAGAGAGTTCAGCTGTTGATCGGAAGGGTGTGTGAAAACGCATTCGTAAGAATCTTACAAATGCTGTAAGACCTTAAGAATGATTTCACCCATTAGGGTTAGGATACCCTAATCTCGGCCCTACCGTTTTCATGGCATACATTTTTGACGGAGCAATGACCTCTCACGTACGGCGTCTTTTCTCTTTTCTTCTCTCTTTCTCTCTGTAACCTGCTTAGGTCAACACAAGCCTACTGGATGTTATAGAACACGCTCTTCTTTTAGGTCCAGTCAGCGAATCGAATAAAGTTCAGATTGCATGCTGATCGAGCTTACCAGAGAGAGAGAGAGAGAGAGAGAGAGAGAGAGAGAGAGAGAGAGAGAGAGAGAGAGAGAGAGATTAACTTGTATCATAAAGCAGCAAGACAATGAGAATGCCTTCAATGACTGTCCATTAATTACTAACTATATTACGTTCATCTTTGCTTGGAGCTATTCATAGATATTTAATACAAGAAAGTTCATACTTTCGAGGTAGTTTCTTGTTCTTTTGAAAGCCTGCAAATATGCATACGGCATCTCGTTCATAAGGCTAATAATCACAGTTCTTAAATTCATCTGCAATTAAGCCAGTACAGGTTCCTGCCCCCAAGAGCAGCTCATCAATACAGACAACAACACAACCTCGGTCTTACTGCCGCTTACTTCAGGTTGAAAATGAATATGCTAGTCTTCTCCCCATGAGGATTCCAGATGCATTTTAGAACAGAATATAGAATTTAGGCCAAAAGCCAAGCACTGGGACCTATGAGGTCATTCAGCTCCCTAAGGGAAATTAACACCAAGAATGTTAAAGGACAACCTCGCAGTTGCACTAAGAAACAATTGTTAGAGATAGTGGAAAGTCAGATGGAGGAAAGAAAATATAAATGTAGGAGGTACAGCAAAAGGAATGAAAGGGGCTGCAGCTAGGGGCCGAAGGGACGCTGCAAAGACCCTTAAATAATGCCTACAGTGCACCACGTGAGGTGCACTAACGGCACTGGCCCCCTACGGGAAAGGTGCTTTTTAGGACACTGTCGTTCTTATAAGCCAGGGGTGGCAAAACCGCGGCTCGCTAGCCGCTCTTTGACCTTCCATATGCGGCTTGTGGAAAATTCTGGAGAATTCGAATATTCTAGAACTTACGACCCCAACCCAGACCAAGAAACGTGCGGCTATATAAAGAGTTCCGATACCTACGGAAGGGTGTTCAGTGTAAGTGCAAACGCTGAACTGTGCGCAGACCTAGCTGGTACACTTCAGATATGAATCTTATTTAAAGTGTTTGTTAAAACTTTGTGAAGTAAGATGGCTTCAACAAACTGTACAAAGCCAACGAAACGACTTCCTGGGAAGAGTCCTGTTGTAATCATACCTTACTCTATATTTTTCTTTTCAATCGCGAAAATGTACTTGAAAGTGGGCGCTAGCTCGACGATGACTAGTCGAATGAAACGTCCTGCGTCTCTCAAACATCTGAGCCCCGTAGGGGAGTAGTGCCTTCAGTGCACCTCACGCGGTGCACTGTAGGCATTACTTAAGGTTCTTTGCAGCGTGCCTTCGGCCCATAGCTGCAAACCCTATCGTTCCTTTTACTGTATCTCCTTTCATACCTCTTTCATCCATCTTACTCTCCGCCCTCTTCTAACAATTGATTCATAATGCAACTGCGAGGTTTTCCTCCTGTTACACATTTCAAACCTTTTACTGTTAATTTCCATTTCAGCGCTGAATGACCTCATAAGTAACAGACCCCAAGTGCTTGGCCTTTGGACTAAATTCTATATTCAATTCAATTCAATACAATTCAACTTGAACATCTGGGCATTATCATTTGTGGCACTTACATTAAGCAATTTTGGCCGCCCCTGCTATAAGCCTGTGTTCTGTTGTGCACAATATATATATATATATATATATATATATATATATATATATATATATATATATATATATATATATATATATATAATGTATATATATATATATATATGTGTGTGTGTGTATATATATATACATATACAGTATATACAAATGTATACATATATATATACATATCACATAAGTTATCTAGCCGCACCAATGTTGGACATTCACCAGCAAGACGAAACTAACTTTCCCAACAGAATGCCCGAGTTCGAGTCTCCAGGAATTAGACGAAATGACCATCAAGGCCACGGTGTTATTAGTCCCGTTTTAGGGTTTGACATGTTCGTAGTATATCGACAAAATAATTACGTTTGGTGAAAATGACACATTGACTGAAAAATAATTAGCTTCAATGACCTAGGTTGGTAAGGTGATGAACCGAGTAAATTGTGTTTATCGACACCGGATAATCATTATTTGCCATATAAATAATTTACAATAATTTAAAGTTAAGTATACCTTAGTTTAACCAGACCACTGAGCTGATTAACAGCTCTCCTAGGGCTGGCCCGAAGGATAAGATTTATTTTACGTGGCTAAGAACCAACTGGTTACCTAGCAACGGGACCTACAGCTTATTGTGGAATCCGAACTACATTATGACGAGAAATAAATTCCTCTAATTCTTCATTGGCCGGTCGGAGAGTCGAAGGCTGGGCCAACAGCGTGCTAGCCCAGAGCTCTACCCACCTCTACAATGAAGAACATAAAATAATTTAAAATCTGGTAACTTTTCTCATAAGCCATTTATTCACCCCAAAGTTTAAGCATAATTCCTAAATATTTTCATACCTCAAATCCACATTTTTTATAATTAAAATTCATAAATATTGTACAGCAGAGTTCCAATATCAGGAAAGGACGGCAGCCAAGTAGTTACCAATACTTTCGGCAACTAGCGTAGACGAAATAGGTGGTTTGACCACAGGTCCTCCATAGAACCTTGAGAGACTGGTGCAAGCTGTAATAATTTATACAATGCTCCAAAGAGCCGGCAGAAGGAGCCACATGCGTTAAGGAGCCAGAACTTCCGTTTTCGCTCAGTAGCAGTGATAAGAAACAATGAGTTTACAATGTAACTTCCACGTCATCACAGTGTTTATATTTGTTCCTGAGAGAGAGAGAGAGAGAGAGAGAGAGAGAGAGAGAGAGAGAGAGAGAGAGAGAGAGAGAGAGAGAGAGAGAGAGAGAGAGAGAGGTATGAGCATTCCCAGGAAATAAAATTACGCCCAAAATTCCTAATATTAAAAATTAGTAAATTGCAGATAATACCGAATTTTTATTGAATATAAATTACTCTGACAAATTCTACACACACATTTCGTGATAATGGGAACGTCTGAGAGAGAGAGAGAGAGAGAGAGAGAGAGAGAGAGAGAGAGAGAGAGAGAGAGAGAGAGAGAGATGAAAATTCCCAGGAAATAATATTACGCCCAAAATTCCTAATATTAAAAATGAGTAAATTGCAGATAATACCAAATTCTAGACACACAATTCATGATAATGGTAACGTCTGAAATAGAGAGAGAGAGAGATAGAGAGAGAGAGAGAGAGAGAGAGAGAGAGAGAGAGAGAGAGAGAGAGAAACTGCACGATAAAAATATAAACGTGAGGACATAAATCATACCAATAACATCACCTGGCGCTCGAAGAAAGCGACTGATGATAGGATGGGTGATGCTGGGAGAAGGGGGAAGGGACGGGAAGGGGGGGAGGGGAAAAGGAAGACGACGGGTGGTAAGAGGAGAAAGGAGGTAATTTAATCAACTCTGAAATTCAATTATGAAACATTCATTAATCATTTGGAATTCCAGAATTTTCGTCTCCTCAAGAAGGAGGACAGGAAACTTCATGAGATGTACAACAAGAAGGGGAGGGATGAGGAAAATTCATGAAAAGAAGAAAATGACGAAGAAAAACTTGAGAACATGTCGAAGAAAAGAAAAACAAAATTCATCAGAGAATGGAAAAGACGAAGAACAAGATTAAGATAATAAGAACAAAATCCATCGGAAGATGGAAAAGATGAAATTATCCATACCATTACAATGACCGGCACGACTGAGAGAGAGAGAGAGAGAGAGAGAGAGAGAGAGAGAGAGAGAGAGAGAGAGAGAGAGAGAGAGAGTGAAACTGCGCGAGCACGAATGCGCCACGGCACAATGACTTCCTACAAAAATACGAAGTCGTTGATTAGAATTGGTGGGGAAGATGAGAGCGATTGATAACCTAATCTATCATGACTTGGGGTGGCGAATAAAACAAGGACACAGGACACAGGGAGGCAGAAAGGAAGAGAGAAAGTACAGATTGACAGAGAGGAAGAGAGAGAGAAAAAAAGTTATACTGAGAGTTACATCAACATAAACTGGCGTAATGCCGGTAATACACAACTCGATCAAAATTTTAAGTATGAAAAGAATGGCCTTAACAAAATTCTTGAGAGAGAGAGAGAGAGAGAGAGAGAGAGAGAGAGAGAGAGAGACGTTGCAAACAAAAACTACTCGTGTCCTTTCCCTGGTCTTTATTGCTTAATCTTTTGCTCACAATATTCGCATCAACACACACAGGGGTTGAGAGAAAGACACTGGTATTGCAGTGCTCTCTTGAACTTTAATTACTGACAAGAGGTGCATACAACCGGACCGGCAATAATCTCGGTAATCAAAGAGGAAAGAGGGGAGGAAATACATCATAAAAGTTCGGGAGAGAGAGAGAGAGAGAGAGAGAGAGAGAGAGAGAGAGAGAGAGAGAGAGAGAGAGAGAGAGAGAGATGGAGTGGGTGGGGGAGCGCATTCATTTACGAAGCCAAACGAAAAATACTAAGGGGAAAAAGTACAGTAAACTTCGCTGGGTATTTAAATGAGATGGCTATTCCGTGGCTGAATGTTCGCCTTCTCTAAACGGAATGTCGCCCTAAAGAATTTTACAAAAAAAAAATCTGTAAACATACTCATGATTACTTTCGCAAATTTCTCTTATTATTTCGTCTTTACCTTATTTACTTACTAACCCAAATCATCCTATTTTATTATGTATATTTCTTGGGATTTTATCATTTTAATGAGTGTTGGTTGTCCTAAGGTTAATCTATGGAGTCTTTTATACTATTAGAATGTTTTATCTTTTAATAAATGCTCTTTTTCCGCACAGATAACTGTTTGACATCAGTATGTGACATCAGTATATAAGTCAAAATCAATCAATCAATCAATCAGTCAATTTCTTGGGCCCTGTTTGACATCAATAAATAATATAAATTAATCAGTCAATTTCCTGACCACCTGCTCTTCCGACTGTCACTGAAAATGAGATTTACCGGAAGCCACACTCTCGAAGGGAAACATTCCCCAAGCTTTCTCTCCAGAGGCGAAAGGGACGGGCAACATGGCACCTGTACTTAGCCCGAGCCTGGTGATACCCGAAAAAGAAGGGGGTAAGGATCAATTGGGTAGGGATTAACCACAAAGTATGAGAGAGAAAAAAAAAGCCTTTTGAAGGATGGAGAGTTGGGAAAAGGGGAAATGAAAACAGAAGTTAGAAAACATTGGCAGGAAGAGGAAAGAAAATTAGAAAACATTGGCAGGCAGAGGACAGAAAATTAGAAAACACTGGCAAGCAGAGGAAAGAAAATTACAAAAGATTGGCAAGCAAGGGAAAGAAAATTAGAAAACATTGGCAGGCAGAGGAAAGAAAATTATTTTCAACTATTTCTACATCATTAGGGAAAGACGACACATACATTTGGATACTTCAATGCTGGTTTCATCTAAATGTCGTACATTTCGTGATGCCTTTCTCGTGGTTCATAAGAAGTGAAGAAAGGTAAACCCAACCTCCAAACCCAAAATATAATCCATTCATCTCAATTTTTGATCCAGTTTTTCTTAGCGAACAGCCGACCCTGTATGAAATTACAACGTATCCCTTTTGTTGCAACATACCTTAAACATATTATCATTTGATCGGGTTATGTAACGTGGCGTTACAACGACTATGGGCACCTACGTTGGGGACAGACAAACAAACATAAAAAAAAAATACACCAACAATTATAAATCACCAGATCACATTTGACGATGGAAAAAACCAAACGGTTCTAGTTCGTAGGTTTTAGAAATCCAGATTAACTTTTTAACAAAAAAGTAACATAAAAGACCTTGACTACACACTAGAATGTTTGACAGATGTGTAAAGAATCTCATCTTTTGTAACCTCAAACTAGCTCCAATAATGCTATTCTTTGGTCAAAGAGAAAACCCTAGTACAACCTAAACATTCACCATTGCCACTCCCTATAAACAAAGCTAAGGATAGTTGCGGAAATTAGCCAGAAACCTCACACCTAGAGGTATTATAGAACCTCAGAATTTGTTGGCGAAGTGATTATTAAAATGGGTTTCTAAATCTACGCTGAATTTCAGAAAGTTCGAAAAACTTCAGGAAAAATAAAACCTTGCATTCTCATCTACATCCAACTCTAAACTAATCAGCTTGGTCCCAAATCCCACCAATGTAAATGTTCGTTGAAACCCATCCAAAACTTTTTAAGAATTTAATGGTCTGACAGATAAAAAAAAAACACACACACACACACACAAAATAGGTACACGTTTAAAGAATGGTATTTAAAATGAAGCTGTTACTAACATAACTCCATGTAAAATGTTCACTTTCATATGAGAAAAGTACTTACTTACATGAGGAGGGGCGCAATCACAGGTACAACAGTCACTCACCTGCAAACCAAAAAAAGGAATGGAAATCGTCATTTAAATAAAAAATAAAAATACTGAACGTATAAACAAAAATTATCTTAATTGCCCAAGTTAAGGGCGCATGCGCGTCCGTAAGAGAATCACTTCAAACAATAATGCTCTTTGGTTATTAAAGTCACTCTCTCACCCTGACACAATTTTGCATTTGTTGTTTCATTTTTAATATTATTTAATCGACATTTTCCATTAACCTAATTGTTCTTTCACTGAATTAAATGTTTCAGAATACTCTCCATACATCCGTTTATATGACTCCCACAACTGTGCATCTTTAAAGAAACAATTCAAAAACATCCTTTTACGATAAACTATACTCTTTTTCTCTTCCTTCTTTTCTTGTTCCTCCGGATCTGGGCTACACTAAGACAACTGGCCACTGCAATAAAGGAAATACTTCAGTCAAACGTATGCTATGAACAAAATTAAACTGGAAGCTACCAAAGATCACATTCTAATTTAGTAGGATTTGAGCCGCATCGTAGCTCATTATAGTTCCCCACTGAAAGTAATAAACATTTTGTATATATATATATATATATATATATATATATATATATATATATATATATATATATATATATATATATATATATATATATATATATATATATATATATATATATATATATATATATATATATATATATATATATATATATATATATATATATATATATATATATATATATATATATATATATATATATATATAGTATATACGTGTGTATATGTATATATATACATATATATATATATAGAATACATATATATGTATATAGATTAGATATAGATATATATATATAATATATATATATATATATATATATATATATATATATCTATAATACATGTATGTGCACTTAATGCTTGAAGAATGCCAGAATTCTAATATCCGTATTTTACTAATTATTTAATAAAAAACTTTTATTTATTCTTAGGGAGCAAAACACTCATCACGCAAAGTGCAAGATATCGCCCAAGTCACTAACATTTTGCTTTATTATTATGACAAATTATTCTGATGAACAATTGAAACAATCGGACTGATGGTGCTGATACAGCAAATTGATTATGGTGGTGTTGATACAGAAAACTGATTATCTTCAAACGCCATGGTTACAAAAGGAAACCTGATTTGCTCCGTAAAGCGACATTTCTATAAAAAATTCAGT